>NC_086288.1:68679093-68814005 GCF_963924245.1 Chroicocephalus ridibundus
TACTTTCAAAACATGCTTCACATTCTGTGAAAAGGTAATAAACCCAGGACAACTAACATCCTGGTCAGTCACACGATGCTGTTATTGCCCTTTAGGCTATATGCTAAAAGCACACTCCCAGCGAAATTCATAGAAAACTTTGATTTGTTGAAGCAAGATGTTAACAGGACTGCAGACAATGTAGATCAAACACCAACAGGCCCCTAAAACAGAGTAATGGAAGAAACCCCAAACACTGTCTTCTTCAGTATTAACTTACAACAATTACAGATTTTGGCATATTTTGTTGTTTTGCTTTCTATTTTCCTGTTTAAATATGTATTTTATAAACAAACAAGATAGTTAAGACAGAAGTCAATGCAAACAGGAACAAACAAAGCGGACCACCGCTATCTTCACAAAGCCTACACTGCTAAATTTGAGGAAGCCAACTGCATCCTGGGCTGCATCAAAAGCAGCGTGGACAGCAGGCTGAAGGAGACAATTCTGCCCCTCTACTCCAGTCTGGTGAGACCCCACCTGGAGTACTGCATCCAGCTCTGGAGCCCCCACCTAAGAAGGACGTGGACCTGTTAGAGATAGTCCAGAGGAGGGCCATGAAGATGTCAGAGGGCTGGAGCACCTCTCCTATGAGGACAGGCTGAGAAAGTTGGGAGTTGTTCAGCCTGGAGAAGAGAAGGCTCTGGGGGGGACCTTGTCACAGCCTTCCAGTACTTAAAGAGGACCTACAGGAAAGATGGGGAGGGACTCTTTATCAGGGAGTGTAGTGACAAGACAAGGGGTAACTGTTTTAAACTGAAAGAGAGTAGATCTAGATTAGATACTTGTATTTTACAATGAGGATGATGAAACGCTGGAAGAGGTTGCCCAGAGAGGTGGTAGATGCCCCATCACTGGGAACATTCAAGGTCAGGCTGGACAGGGCTCTGAGACACTTGATCTAGTTGAAGATGTCCCTGCTTATTGCAGTGGGGGTTGGACTAGATGATCGATGACCTTTAAAGGTGCCTTCCAACTCAAACTATTCTATGATTCTAACTTTGAACATTGACTCTTGAACTCCTGATTCTCCACTTTGTCTAACTGCCAGTAACATCTCCCTTGTTCTTTTCAGGGCTGCTCCAATTATCTGTCATTAAGAAAATGCCTGCCCACAGTTGAGGGGACAAATTATTCCAGGGATGACCCAAAAGCTCTATTCACGAAACTCTATCAGTTTTGGTTCGATCTACCGCTCTGTGTGTCACACGTGTACCTTCCATTTCACATGAAAGTTCCACTCTGTAAACTGAAGTTCATTCCTTTGTAGTATTTGAGATGTGATAACTGAAAATAATATACAGAAATTATGTGCTAGGACTGATGTGTTTCACAGGGCGGGGAAGGGAAGGAGCAAGCCCTAAGCAGTGTGGCAATCCACCCTTGCGCTTCCTGGCACTGGAGTCAAGGATCAGACCCTGCCCCTCTCCTTTCATGGTATAAACAGAAACAAGAAGGAATGCCACCAGACACCAAAAATTCAGCTGTATTATGGCATTTATGCATTCCTAAAGATCCTCACAAACAATACTAACAGCAATGCAAGAAAACCTGTTTTACTTATAACTGACAGCTGAGGCTGGTGACTGATTTCATAATAACGTTCTACAAAAAAGTAAATGCATCAGAAAAAGTTCAGAAAAAAACCCCAAATCTCTGACATCACACTGCTATTATCCATTACCCATTATCAGTTTCCTTTATTAATAAATCCAAGTTACAAAGATCTGAGAAAAGCTGGGAAATCGTAATCTAGGAGTACAGCACAGGCTGGGATCTACTCAGCTGAGGAGCAGCTCTGTGGAAAGGGATCTGGGAGTGCTGGTGGACAACAAGCTCAATATGAGTGAGGAGTGTGCTGCTGGGGCAAAGAAAGCCAACAGGATGCTGGGTTGCATCAACAAGGGCATCACCAGCAGAGATAAAGAAGTCATCATCCCACTCTACTCAGCGCTTGTCAGACCACACCTGGAACACTGTATTCGGTTTTGGTCCCCACTATACAAAAAAGACGTGGCCAGGTTGGAGAGGGTCCAGAGAAGGGCCACCAAGGTGATCAAAGGACTGTGAAGCCTGACATGTGAGGAAAGGCTGAGAGAACTGGGTTTGTTCAGCCTCAAGAAAAGAAGGCTTAGGGGAGACCTTATCACCATGTTCCAGTATTTAGAGGGTGCCTACAAAGAAGATGGAGATTCCTTTTTTACAAGGAGTCATGTGGAAAAGACTAGGATTAATGGGTACAAGCTATTCCAGGGGAGAGTCCAATTGGACACAAGAGGAATACTATTCACAATGAGAACAATCAGCCATTGGAACAATCTCCCCAGAGAAGTGGTGGATTCCCAACATTGGACACTTTTAAGATTTGGCTGGACAGGGTGCTGGGCCATCTTGTCTAGACCATGCTTTTGGCAAGAAAGGTTGGACCAGATGATCCTTGAGGTCCCTTCCAACCTGGCATTCTATGATTCTATGATAAGTAATCAGGGCAAAAGCAGAAACAGTCTTTTGAGAAATTTTGGTGAATATGTCCTTTAGAAATGTAAATTTCACCAAAACAACATTAATTTCCTATGGAAGGAAAGCACTTTCCCACTAAAATAAAGACTATTTTAAGTTTTTAGCCATCTAAGGTTGATCATGATTATTCTGAAACATAGCTTAAAACTGCAGGGGAAACCCAAGGTTTTCTAGACATGCCTTTTACATCCTGAAACACACATTTATTCATGAAGAATTAAGTTTTGTCTAAAATAGTAAATTAAAGTAACAACCACAATTCTTACTAGTTAAAACTTACATAACATGTTGGAAACTCAGACTACTTAAGAGCTGAAAGAATTTCTCCACCAAACTATTCCTGGTGGAGGAATTACCAAGCGTAGTAGAGAGAACTGTTTTAAACCATCAAATTTAATGCAGAAAGGATTAAAAAAAATTTGAGACATTAAGATCTGTCTTCCTGCATATTATTTTATATCCAGATATACAACTTCTGAAATTTAAGCACACTCTCTCTTCTATAAATTCCTTAATATTACATTTGAAGCGTATTTGTTACATTATTTGTTTCAACTACAAGCCCCCTTGTCTTTGTAGAATGACATCTTATATATGCTCGAGGTCCCGCTCATCATAAGCGCATAACTTCACTCTGCACCATGCTTTCAAAGATATCAGTTTATGACTTCAGTCTCTATCACCAAGGCATTCATTTTACTACAGAACAGACTTACTCTTGATCTGATTTCAATGTCACAGAAGAAATAACGAAGGAACAACATGAGCTCCATAGATCATTTATAAAAGAAAAAAGAAAGTATTTTCCATTTTTCATCTAGCAAGTGTCACGATATTTTAACTTAGTCTACTGTATAAATTTATAGGAAGAAAAAAAAACCACAAGCGTTTCAACAAATAGACTAAGCCTCAACACCAGATGGGTTACTGAGTTCCCAGCATAGGGGTACCCTAACGGTGGTTCCTTCTCTCTTCTAGATGACAGTGCTTAACACTGACACGACGTTGTTAATGGAAATGGGGTACATAACATCTACACTGATCTTTGCTCACATACAATAGTCTAATTCCCAGTGGGTTCAGTAACATCTCTGTAGCTCTTCTGGTTCCTCCTCTCCATATGCCAAAGGGCACCTTCTCTCACAGTTCACCTGTGGGTGACACCTCATCACCTGAAAAAACCCCAATGCCTATTCTGTGCCAACTAAGTAAAATTTCTCAAGCTTTACATATATATCAGAGTAGGGTTGCAGAAAATTTAATTGCACAAATTTGCAAAAGGAAAAAATTAAAGGAGTGAAAAATAACACAGCTTTCAGATTGAAGGTAGCTATCTCGTTACTTTATTCAGGACGAGTACCGCCTTATGGTGAACTTGGGATGAAAGCTTCTGGGCAGCAGCCCTTCAGAAGAATTCTGTGGTCCAAGTATATCAAAATGCATTTTGATGATTTTTTTTATATGTTTTATTTGATCTCTGCTGATGAGTACTGTATTAGGACTCATTACAGCCAGCTTCTATAGAAGATTCCTGACATGAGAACTTCTTTTTCATCTTTTTTAAGTTTCCAGGAACAGTGGCTTATTTCCCTTTCAGACAATGTTATAGGGGCAGTGGGAACATAGCACTTACTGTCATTGCCCGGTGCATCAAATTATTGGTGAAACTAATAAAAAGTATCTTTTGTTCATTCTGTTCACTCTTAGCTGTACGTTTTTACTACAGAATAATCCATTTAACATTCTTCTTGCACACATTACTCTGAAGCCAATATGGAGTTGGAATTCAGTTAGTAAAGTCTTTAAGCCAAACATCTGCTTGGAATTAATAACATACACAGATTTTTGAAGTTAAATGTCTACTGAATATTTGTCAGCTTCATCTGTGTTATGGCTAGTCTTTGTAAGATCCACAGGTAATAAATGCTTCTGAACAAGTGAACACAGTCTGAAAACTTCACAGAAAGTGATGTAATTTGCATTTCTAAACCCAAGGAGGGCTTAAAATGTTTACTGCCTTTATATGGATGGAAAAGAGGCCTATATCTTCATTTAGTCAGGATGATGTTTAAGTGATTTACATTAATTAAAAATTACCATTTTAAATTTTTTATTTTCAAGCTCAACGAGGAAATGAAATTTTTGTTACTAATGATGGAGCATTAACAGAAACGTTTTTGTTTTTGGACAGAATTCTGACTTCTGAGAAGCATGTGATATTAAAAAAGCACATACTAAAGCAGTGAGTGCTACAAGCAAATATTGTAGTTTTAACCTGCAGCCAATTTTTAAACAACCACAAAATATGTCCGAGCATATACCTAGACATGTACTGAAACCAGCCGACCTAAGCATATTATGGAAACATACAAATGGCAGAGAGAACGCTACCAGAACAGAAACTTTCATTTTGCTCTGTTGTTCCATCAGAAAGATGCTACCAATAAAAGATAGCTATATGGACAAAATATCCTTCAATGCTCCTACAGATGAACAGAAATGGCAATATTGTCTCTTCAAAAGGCACAAAATATACTTTCAAATCAAGGAAAGAGAAGACACAGAAACGTAGTTTTGAAAGAGCAGTTCTACACGCATCTCCTGCTTGTTACTTACTATATGGAGCAAGACTGGAACTAATAGAACAAGCACAAAGCTCCAACTCGCCTGTCAGAAAGACTACTGCCGTTACAAAAATGTTTATACACAATATAAACTGTATACTGGTGTAAGATCTCAGTTTAAAAGACAGTAAGACCTTAGTTTGAAATTCAGGGTCTTTCATGCTGGAGCATGGCTACAAAGCTAAACCATTAAAAAATTAATAAAAAACCCACTTGGTGGCATAACGTATTGCATGACAGTATGGAAAGACGACAAAGCAGGTGTTTATTTGGATACTATAATCTCATATGCTTTTCCCTGTCCTTTTGCAAGACAAAAAACAGCGCCATTTTGAACGCTGATTTTTCAGATGAATCTGCTTTATCTTAATGGAACATTATTACACTTTCTCCCTGAACACAAGAACCTTACATTTATTTACCTTATTAATCAAAAGCAGACAACCTATTAAGGTTTATTTACAACAGTTTTCACATTTGTACAGACCATGTCTCTACCTTCAGGTACATAACAGGACAGGCAATAACGGGGTGGTAGGCAGTAAGCTTATATAATTTATTGAAAGAAGATGTGAATTTGGTAAGAAATTATGGTGGTGTTTTTTTTTGTAAAGCAACATTCCAATTATAATCAGACATAGCACCCTATTTAAATAGAATTAGACGTAACTTGGATACACAGATAACCCTAGAAATTTCAGTCCTACGTTAATTGTGAGAACTTGAATTCGTGACACTGTTGTATATTGAGAAACAGCAAGCTATAAGGCCTCTAGAAGAGCTTAAATACCTTGTTTCTGAGTTAATTTGTCCTGCTTTAATATAGGAATCAGCTTTTTCTATGCTACTACAAAGGTCAAAATAGTGAAAAATACTTTGAGAACATTAACTGGCTATCCTTGTAATAGTTACCTCAGACACTGATGAAAATAACAGCAATTTCCACAGTTCTGTATTGTTTGATTGCATTTCTAATATAGATATCCTACCTGTGTTGCCAATGATCTTGTAAAGAAAAGTCCTTGCTTATGCTTTTTGACAGATTAATCACTTGGCCTAAGCCAAGCTCTTTAAACATTAACAGCAGCAGTTCTTGTTTATCTAGCTTACCAAGCAGCCAACTCCCCTTTTTGTTCAATCATTCAAACGTAGAAAAGGTGACGTACTGCTCAGGAGATGCTTGCAGTTTTTGAGTTTAAATCCCAAAAATGCGAGACGACCCCAAAACACATAACCTGTCACTTATACAGTCCTACATACTCCTTAATATAAATCTGGAAATATTAGAAGGCAAGCCAAACTGCTTTCACATTGCGTATATTTAAAGAATGCAGACATTTTGTTTTCTTTGATCTGGAAAAAGTTCTCTTGTTATGGTAAGCTTACAGCTCCAATAGCTGATGTTTGAATATCTGATTGCACAAAAGAACCCTAAAACAATCATAATAACAAAAAAGGTGTTTTCATCAGCTTCAGGAAATAAAAAAATCACCCAGAGTAGTACTTTTAACATTTCTGTGCACTTCTCATGCAACGTAAATCATGGCTTACAGAAAAAGCAGATAGAAAATCTTGCATGTGGAGGAAGCTCTATAAAAAAATCCAGATGTGCTGAGACCTGCAGTCAACTGCAGTATGAATTTAAGGTTAAGATCATTGTCTCAGTCTTACTGAGACTACCCTGGATGGATAACAAGTAATTTTTCTAGTTATACACAACCTGAATGACTTACTTTGACAGGTACACCCTGTAGCAGACTGTTCTACAGAAATATTTTGTTTGAATGACTGTATTTCAAAACTTCAGCTACTAAAGTTTCGGTTTTTTAATATATATTTCATGGTTGGACAACATGGATATGTGCATTTTCTGTGAAATAAAAGAAGTTTCTTAACTTTAAAATGTCAATAAAAATACTGCAAAGCAAAAATAATGTAAACCTTACCTGCAACAAATAACAGCTTTACATGATAAAGCCAAATCCAGAAAATACTGTCTCACTCCAAACGTCAAAGCATACTTCAGAGATTTACCATCAATGATGAGAGCAAAATCATTTTCCTTTCTCAAAGCATCACCAAGAGTACTGCAATGATGGCTAAGCGTCTCTCTTGTTCCCTGTTGGACAAAACAAATTGTGTCCATTATTTTTAATTCCTACTGTTCTTAAGTCCAAATTTTTTTTCAGTGTGATCAGAAACACTGATATTTCCTTTCCTGAGGAAATTACCTCTTGATTATGCTATCAAATAGACAGTATCACACGAAAAAAAAAAGTATGCTCAACAGCTGTACTATTAGAAACCACAGTAGAAATGGTGTGTAGGACTGCTCTCATACTCTGCTGAAATAAATGTAAGTTGTGGTGAAACTTTTAATGCTCTTTGAATGGTAACAATACTTGCACAAATGTTTGCTGAAAGATATTGTTAAATAAGTTTTCTATATACCTATGCAAAAGAAAATTCATATATATATAGACAGATAACAGAAGAAACAATTTCTGCTCGTTATTATACAAAATGGTCCTAAATGTTTAGAAAAAAAGTACAAGTAAAAAAGATAATTCAGAACATAAGTATATGCATTAAAACTGATAATTCTACCCATCCTATCAAATTTATATTTTAAGATAAGCCCCCATCAACCACATGTTATATAAAGGATCATATTTTGTATTTTTCAGTTACAAAGAACAGTTTAAACCACACCTACACAAGTCACTATTCTGTGATCCAGTACTGAGAACTTTAGATTATATTCAGTAGACAATACATTCATAGAATCATAGAATTGTTGAGGTTGGAAGGGACCTTTAAGATCATCGAGTCCAACCTTTAGCCTACCCTGACAAGAGCCACTTCTAAACCATGTCCCTCAGTGCCCCATCTACCCTTTTTTTAAACACCTCCAGAGATGGTGAATCCACCACCTCCCTGGGCAGCCTATTCCAATGTTTAATAACCCTTTCAGTGAAAAAATGTCTCCTAATATCTAATCTAAACCTCCCCTGACGTAACTTGAACCCGTTTCCCCTCGTCCTATCACTTGTCACCAGGGAGAAGAGGTCAGCCCCCATCTCTCTACAACCTCCTTTCAGGTAGTTGTAGAGGGTGACAAGGTCTCCCCTCAGCCTCCTCTTCTCCAGGCTAAACAACCCCAGCTCCCTCAGTCGTTCTTCATAAGGTTTGTCCTCCAGGCCCCTCACCAGCTTTGTAGCCCTTCTCTGGACACGCTCCAACACCTCAATGTCCCTCTTGTAGCGAGGGGCCCAAAACTGAACGCAGTACTCGAGGTGGGGCCTCACCAGTGCCGAGTGCTTTTGTATTTGTGCAGAAGGACCTCATAGCCTGCTTTGGGAGGTCACTAATACCTATTTAATTATGGTACAGCTCTACCATTGAGTGTCATGAAGAAGAAAAAAAACCTGCTTGTTGCATTTCTTTCTTTTTGAATGGCCTTCATAGAGCTACAACATACTCTTCTATTGTTTCCTGCTTCACAGCCCAGAAGTAAGAAGGGTTTTAGAGGAGAAAGGAAGATGAAAACAAAACTTCAGCTTATAAAACATTGAATTTGGAAAACAGTAACATCCTATGGCAACAATGTTCCTTTATTTTTCTAGAAGATTAACAATCAAAATGTTGTGCTACTTCAGTGATGTCAGGCATACACGTAAATAAAATTTGGTGTAACCACCTAAAAATAAAACACCAAGAAGTAATAACAAATCTTAACCCTCTGAAATGAAATTAAAGATATTGCTTTGCCTTTCCCACCGAACTTACTCCACCCAGTTCCACACACTGTTGTGTCCATGTTTTTTCCCTACTTTGCTTCCACTGGCTTTCTAAAGATTCATTGGTTTAACTAAAAGGAGATCGGGCTGTTGGGGTTTCATGGCTCTTCCTCTGTAAAAACAGCAAGGGAAACGAAGTGCCACTGTTTAAAATTACATGTTAGAAAGCCTTTAAGATGACAATAACTGCTGTAACTATTTTCTCAGAATGTCTTTTCTGATTAAGAAATACTGCAACGCAAAGGAAGTACCAATTTTTCTCATCTCCATGGACTATTTAGCTTCTGACTAAATTTAAGCAATGCAAGAGCCTGAAACTTCATATTCCTGTCATCTATTGTTTCTTCTCATTCATGCAGTATAAACTCTTCTGTTTAAATTGACCTTAATTTTTTCTCACAGACAGACATGCCATCAGGTAGCTCCAGGCATGCTACATATTAAAAACAAACAAAAAACCCCAAGACAATACAAAACACTTACCCCTACTGTAAACTTGTCATATTTAAAATTCCTTTGTGGGCTATGTAGCCCTACACTGCAATCCAATGCCCAAAATTAAAAGCAGTATCAGAACATCCCTTGTTTGCTTCTACACCATTTCCATTAAATATTTCTCAGTAAAACTGAATAGTAATCAAACTATTTTCTATTGTTATTAATTCAGTTCACAATTAAAAGAATAATGCTATGTTCTTTATGATTTCTGTCTATCATTAACAGTACTATACTGAAATTTAGCACTCCATTAAGTTAATACGAAGGCAAAATAAAATCCAGTGTTCTATACAACTGTAAGAACTTACTAACAAAAACTCTTTATGAAGCTAAGCAGATGTTTTGAGGCTCCAGTCCCATGAACAAGTTATGTGTCAGAAAAGAGAGATACATAAATGCCTCCTGGAAGTCCTTCTAGTTCTATCCCAGCCAATGATAAGTGAGGAGTGGGAATGGGGTATTTTTCTTTTAATTCCATAAGTAAGGGAATTGGTTCACACAAAAGAAGATCTCTGATTACAGCATATTCGTTGTAAACTTACTTCACAGAGCTGGGATACAGTCTAAACAAATATTTATTTTTTTTTTTTTTTTATACTCTAACTTCTTCCATCTTGCATGCTAAGGTCATAATAATGACCAAACTGAGGAGGTATTTGTTTTGTTAAATCTTTATTACATGTCTTAGGGACAGGGGACTCTGCCTGTCCCTACAAGGATTAGAGTTGAGCTAGCTCCTTTTCAGGAGCAGCGACTGGTATGCAACAGATATTGTACTAGTATTGCAACAGCAGGCAAGAACCATCCACTTACTGCCACTCTTTTCAGTACTGTGAAGGGTATGCAGACCAAGAGAAGCCAACCTTCCTAACTCCTACGAACGTACCAACATCTTTATATAGCCCAGAGGCTATGCCCATACCTTGCAGAGCCAAGGAGGAAAGGACTTCCACAGAGCAACTCTTCTCCAAGATCCTAAACACAAAGGTCCCACTACACTGGGATTTTTTTTCTTCAAGGTTTCATGGCTGCTCAGTTCCTCCTGTCTGAGGTAACTGGGTTGTCCAGCAGCCCTCATGGGAGCACAGTTCCTTACAAGGTACGGGACAGAGACCCAGTACGGGAGGTGGATCTGTGCTGCTCACAAGCCAAAGTTTCACCTGTATTCCTTAACAGACAATATTCCAACCAAGTATTACAGACTCTTGCTAGCTGTTGGTATGCAGAAAGAAAAGAGGAATGGCATCCATCCTTGCAGCTGCACTGACTCAGGGTTCTGCAATCAACAGCAGTCCACCCCTCTCTCCATTTCCTGAGACCTGCTCCACTCCTCCATCAGAATTTTCAAGGCTGTTTTTGACTCAATCAGTCGGACTGCAAATGGAGACTGACATCTGATTCCAACCACACCAGCAAGCAAAAAGTAGGACGCAAGGTCTACATTAATCAAATGTGCACCATCAAACAAGGCAGAAAATTTTCAATGGAGTTTCTTGTTAAAATACTGGCAAAGAGTTAGTTTATTATTATTATCTGAACTGTCTCTTGCCCTCAAAATATTTGATTCCTACATTTACCTGCTCCTGAAAAAACATGATCTATGTTATCATCACAGACGGATTTGCAAGTGACCAGTTTGCATTTGCAATTTCAGCTGCATCCCCACGTACTTTGAAGATACTTTGTGCATGTAGGGAAAGGATCTCTCAATCTCCACGCAATCCAGACGCTTCAGTTTGAAACAGGGAGTACAGTGCAGTTACCATATCAGATACCTAAATTATATTTATATACATTTATTTTTAAAATATATTGCTTAATATATATTTATTCAACTTTCCAATCATTGCATTAGAAGTGATTAATGTGCAATGCTTGTTTAATGAGTTTTTATTGGACTCTTTTCAGTAGTTAAATAAAACTACCTCGCTTTATTTCATTACATATGAAGAAGTATACAAAGTAGTCAACCTTTTGCACTTAAAATCTATTAAGTATTGTGGTAGTTCTGAAATCCAGCAGTCTGTGTAAATAACCTAAATATGAGACAGAAGTTCTCCCTTCCATTGGTTAATTTTTACTCAGAGATTGGTTGAGGAGCAAAAAATTTAAAAGCAAAGTTAAGGGCTTGAACCAAAAACCTTTCCTGTTTTTTCAACAAACAACAATCGCAATCTTTCAAAAGCTACCCAATGAACTGAACTAAACTAAGAAAAGAAAATTGCCTCTTTTCATTAATATCACAGGCTACTTGTGTCAAAAGTTGCTTACTGTATCAACAGACTCTGGTTCCAGACATTAATCAACAGCTTCTGCCTGTCCCGTGTTTGGGATTTTATTATAAAATCTTATCAGCAAGAATATGTTGCTTAAAACAATTTATATTTGAAATAGAGTCATAATGATTAAATTCATACTGATGTTGAAAATACATTATTCTAAATGGGTCAAAACATTTAAATAAGCACTTCTCTAAAAAAAAGGTAGTATTTTAATTCCTGTTGTAGCCTACTCTTATATGCTACCATGGAAACCTTCTTACCGATTCTCATACTTTCTTTTCACTTTCCCTCCCTAAATCCTATCTTGAGCAATCTGACCACAATACAGAGTAAGGTAAACTTTATTTCAGGGTTTCCTCCGGAAGCCTTCTGGACAGTGAGTTCTCCCACTGAGGAAATTCTTCTACTTCTAAGTTCATTTAAGGCTCCCTTAGAGGGTGGTAAAAGGATTTAAGTTCTTTCCCTCATGGGATTTTTCTCTTAATATTGCATTCCTACCTTATCTAAAGGATCTCTTCTCTACAAAGCACTATATATTTGCAAGTTAGTAGTTTTAACCCTTACTTGTACTGCAATATCTGATTACCATTTCAGCTGTTTAACCACATAATAACAATTAATTTTTGGCAGATACTAAGTAGTCTGTAAGAAACAGCATTAGAAGGGAATTTAGGATTAGTTTGTTTGGGCCCTGGTAGGTGCTACTAGAAGCGCGTGAAACTCCTGACTTCGCGCCTGCATGGACATAGTCATTTCACTACATGGAATTTGTTTGCTCATCGTTCTCGAGTTCATTTGTGCAGTAGCTACACTGTGGTTTTGGAAGCTGTAGACAAAGTTTCTAGTTATTCAGTAACATTTTGTCACAAAGGCCATACACAATCTTCCAAGTACGCAATACTAAAATTAACTAAGATTATTATAAAAACAAAAAAGTAACCCCCCAAACCAAATAAACAGAAACAACCCCCAATCGTGGTTTTAGCACGTTTTTCTGTGTTTGTCCAGATAAACAGATGCTCCAAGTTATTTTTCAGGCCACCTCCACCATGACGTCTGGATATCTTAAGCAATAAAACAATGTTTCATTAACTGAAAACTTTGCAGATTTTACTTACATCAAGAGAGCCTTCATTTATCACAATTAGTCCCATGTTCTTTCGCAAAAGTTTACAGGAGTGACCTGTTGAAAACATTTTTGTTTTCAAAAATTTTTTCCACAAAACCCATTATAATAACACAAAGCATTTTCTTTTTCCTGTAAGAGAACTACAGACAGAACTAAAACTTCCCCAGATGAAATCAGTGGTAAAAAAAAAAAATAATCATACTGCATTCTATTAAAAATTAGCCAGACGTGTACTAAGTCAGAACAGTCAGAGTTTTCCTTGATGAAACTTGCGCCTGTTGTGCCATATTCGCAGAGGTGCTCAGCAGGAGGACATGAAACAGCTTTACAGGGAGTTACAGAAAACACCAAACAGATATCCCTTAGCCTTGCAAATTTTTGGAATGCAACTTGCATTTCATACAGAATTTGTGTATATCCATGTTCCCATTCTTTTCTTTTATTCTTTGATGCTTTAAACAGAATGTATGCTGCGTGCTAACGATGCAGGCTGCCTAGACAAATATATATAATAAAGTGAAAATCCTGGTAGTATGTGTATTGCCTGAAACCTGAAGGTACTAATGAAAATAACCTTAGATAACTGTATCACGTGCGTACGAGAAGTCTTTAAGATTAAAAATAATAATGGTAATAAGAAGGATCCATATGACCACCCATGTGATGGACTGCATCAAAAGCAGTGTGGCCAGTAGGTGGAGGGAGGTGATTCTGCCCCTCTACTCTGCTCTGGTGAGATCCCACCTGGAGTCCTGCGTCCAGCTCTGGAGACCTCAACAAAAGAAGGACATGGACCTGTTGGAATGGGTCCAGGGGAGGGCCACGAAGGTGATCAGAGGGCTGGAGCACCTCTGCTATGAGGACAGGCTGAGGGAGTTGGGGTTGTTCAGCCTGGAGAAGAGAAGGCTCCGGGGAGACCTTATAGTCCCTTCCAGCACCTAAAGGGGGCCTACAGTAGGGATGGGGAGGGACTCTTTATCAGCAAGTGTAACGATAGGACATGGGGTAATGGCCTCAAACTGAAAGAAGGTAGATTTAGATTGGGTATCAGGAAGAAATTCTTTACTGTGAGGGTGGTGAGACACTGGCACAGGTTGCCCAGAGAAGTTGTGGAGGCCCCATCCCTGGAGGTGTTCAAGGCCAGGCTGGATGGGGCTTTGAGCAGCCTGGTCTAGTGGGAGGTGGCCCTGCCCACGGCAGGGGGGTTGGATCTAGATGATCTTTAATGTCGCTTCCAACCCAAACCATTCTGTGATTCTGTTACCAAAATAATGCCCTATTTTGGGCACATATCCAGGCTACTGCAGACGTGCTGATAACGCTCACACGCAAAGAATATTAAGTCTTAAATGCAGCTTTCATGTATTACTATTTAAAAATACTGATTTATTGCTGTTGAAATTAGTTAATGCATGATTATTTTTTTTCCTCCTTTATAATAAAAGGGAAAAATAAAAGGAAACCTCTGACTGATGGTAAAGTTTATAGTACTTTAATGCACGATGTATATTGTTTTGCTTCAGTTAAGATTATGGTCCCTACTGGCTTTCTTGGAAAGAAGGAAAAATACAGAAGGAAAACTAAGAATACTTATAGTTTCTTAATGTTATTCCCTCTCACTCTCAAAACCCAAACAACGTATTATTTTTAATTCATTTTAGATGCTACAAAAAAGCAAAAATGCCTATTTTTTTCCTCTTCTCTATAGTAACATTAATTTTTCTTGCTCTTACTATTTTAATGGAGCAAGAATCCATTATTTCCTACTCTCCCCCTACCAGTGACTGAAAAATAAGCCAACATTTAAATTCTGGAATGACATATAATATTATTTCTTTTTACAAGATAACTTTCCGTTCTGAAAGCAATTTTACTCTAGCAACCTCTATCACTTTTAAATCTGTAACAAAGCCATCAAATAAATGCAAATATAATACCAATGTTAATGGCAGTCTCTTGTTTGTCCCCAGTAAGTATCCAAATTTTTATGTCTGCTTTCATGAGCGTCTCTATGGTTTCAGGCACTTTGTCTTGTAGTTTATCTTCAATTGCTGTTGCTCCAAGCAGCTGAAGATTCTGTGAACATAAAATATTCAATATATGCAGTTTTTTTGGTTTAAATTCAGTTTTAATCTTTCTGTTTCTTTTGTTTAACTTTCCATATTTACAGCAAGATTAATGCTCTCTAAATTCGTTAACCAGATTTGGTATCAACTAATAAAGATCTTCCAGTTTATTCCTATGAGCCTTAAGTTAAATATCTATGTGGCTTGACAAACTGCACAGTGTGACCACTCAGACTTCACCCAATTATTCACAAACTCAGTAGCTTGTTCAGCAACAGCTACCTTTTCCTGAGGGGCATCTCTCTGATTTGAATACTTAAGGAGTGCTATTATTATGTTTTCTCTTGCTTGTAATGATTTCTCTTCACCTTGTCAAAACCCCCCACCTTGTCAATTCATCTTAATCTTGAAACTATAATCTTGATTATGTTTGGTTTTAACTTCCCATGCAGCAAATCTGTATGGTTTTTGTGAATACAGCCATTTTTATACTTTGTATTTCTGTACCTTTATAACTAGCTAAAACCCTGTTAATGACACCATTATAAATCTAATAATATGCAATCCTGGTTGCAGCATGGCCTGCATACTACATACTGACAAAGTACTTGTGCAGCTAATACAAAAATTTGTAATGGTAGCAGCGTTTCCATGGCATTAACGACGGTATATAGTTTTAAGACTGTCTTGTGCATGTTTGGATAAACTGCTCATTTATGTAAACTGAAGTCCCATGAGTGACTGATGCTATATCCCCTCACTCTTCTTTTTCATGAATTAAGCACTGCAGGTTTTTGAGGCTCTGAATTTTAAGCAGTTTCATCAATGTAATCTCTCTTATCCTTTCCAAGGAAAAAAAACCCAAAACCTAAAATCCCCAAAAAGTCAAATATCAAAACTTCAAGCAATATTGGTCTCGTGAACTCCTTTTGCTTATACATTTAAAAGCCATGGAGCATTTTTGTTGAGGCAGTGAAGTCTAACCGCGTGCTTGGCTGCTCCTGCAGCAGCGGTGCCAGAAACTCAAGGGAAGTGATTACAGCTCTGCTCCTTGTGAGGCTGCATCTGGGTATTACCTACCTCCCTTTCTAGGCGTTCACTACAAAAGAGGTTGACCAAGTGGAGCAAGTCCAGTGGAGGGACACAAAAATAGGCTGAGGCTCGGCGCGCACTGTATTAAGAGCAGTTGAGGAAGCAGGACTAGTTTAACATGGGAAAAAATTAAGGCTAAGGGTAGGATTCCATGGCTTCCCTCCGCTAACTGAAGAAGGCTTGCAGAGAAGCCATCTTCCTCCAAGAGTTACACAGTGAACAGGCAAGAGGCAATAGTCACGTTGTGCAGCAGTAGAAATTTTAATTCAGAAAAGGAGGGAGAAAAGAATACTTGAGCACTAAAAAATTTGCTTACTGCAGCTGGGAAAACTCCCTCCTTAGAGATACTCAAAACTTCAACGCACTGAGCAAGCAAAATTAGCCCTGCTTTGAGTAGCAGGTTTGTGTCTAGATGACCTCCAGAAGTCTCTTCCTACCTTCACTACTCCATGGTTCTATGATCATCACACAAAGACGCAGATGTTGCTTGCCTGTTATTACACTTTTTTACACAACAGAGCAACTCTGAAAAAAAGCTTTCCAGTAGTTCAACTCCAAATCAATACTTTCTGGCAAGGTAGCTACTTGCTGCAAGAACTTTGTCATATTAATCTTTCCTTCATTTTGATCATCTGAATTGCAAGGACTACATGACACAGTTGTCAGTATATTGCTAGATTTTTTTCTGTCTAAGAGTTTTTCCTCAATAATGATTCAGATTTCATGGTATAGAAAGTAAGGACATTAATAAAAACCCCCCTTTTCCTTGCCCTTCCACCCCCAAAAACACCCCCGCCAACCAAGAAAGCTACACATACTTTTTCAATTAGTTCGTAGCTCTCCTCAAGTTTGAGCGCTCTGTTCTGTATAGCTGTAGAAGCACGGTGGTAGCAGTCTAACCACTCTTGATAGTCACTTTCTGAAATTTCAGCCACGGCAAAACACAGAGTTCTTAAGCCTAAAGAGAAAGCAGATAGTATGATTCAGTATTTGTTACTCCCTTCCTTGATATGCCTGCAATGAGTAACTACTAAAAGCTGAATTTATTCTGTATTTTATGTACGCTTATGCCTGATTTTCAACTTACTGCTGTATGTCTTGAAGAACTTCTTTTAACATAGATAAAGTAAAAAACATGATATAAATAGAAATTTATTCAACAGTACTGTTTCAAGATAGCTGAATGGAATACAGGTGATGTACTTGAAGAGAAAAAAAAAAAAGGACATTTTACACAAGATTTGACTTACCTTAAAGTGTAAACAAAACACAAAGCAATCCTAATTACATTTATATACATTAGATTTTTAGGAACATTAAAACTATAAGATTGAATTATATTTCTGAACAAAAATTTTATAAACTTTAACGTTGCTATGTTGGAAAGCAATGAAGTGAAAATATATCAGCATAATGTTACAGCTACCCTCTTCCTCACCCCTCCTCAATATCCTTAGTAAGTTCTCAGTTGAAGTTTGAAATTTACCATCTAGAAGCTGACTTGGAATCCACTCAGGTTTAATTTTCCCATCTCACAGATTCTTTCAGCTTTCCAAATTCTTACAATAAAATCTTTGTGGCAACATTTGGAGATTTTACTTAACAATCTTTGTGCTGGTTATACTTAACAGATTTTTTCCTCCAGTAGAAATCTGAAGTACTACAGTGAGAATTTGAGACTGCAAGATTATAAGAAACATCTATTTTTTGACAACACACATTTACATTCAATTTAAGTAGCTAGGTGTGAATGTTCTAACAGTTCATTTTCACATAGTGTCAGATTCTTAGATTTCCAAAGCATGAAATTGGCCTAACTCTTTATATACTGAGAAGAGTGTTGCTTTAGCCAAATGATGTCTCATGGAGCCACAATTCGCAGACAGATCGATTTAGGGGGGGACAGACAGGACTAATGTAGTCAGTGCCTTTGGTCATTTGCCCACTCTGCTCTAAGGAGATGAACAGCACCATAACCAGGGATGGCTAAACGCAATCTTCATTTGTTCACAGGTTTCTATTGTGAAAGATAGCTCAGCACCAGCAGCAAGTCCGAAATGATCAAGAGGCTGGGCATGAAACAATACAGACGTGTCTTACATCTAAGATAGTTATTTAATATCTTCAGGATGAAAACCGTGTGTAATCTTAACATCTTGACAACTGAACAGCATTAGGAACACAGCGTTTCACCATCCAGACCAAGAGAATAAACTTCAGGCTGACGGATCAACTGATTTTCTTTTTCCCCCTCTTTGTAATAAGGATATGCTAGCAAGGTCCAAAGCAATGAATATGAGGTGAAGGGGAGGAAAGGAATTTATGACTAACAGTGATATTATTTCCATAATTCTTTCAAAATATTTTACACAGATGATAAAATGAAGAAAAGAATGCGTGTACGGAATATCAGCAAACAAGGTCTTCAAGGCATTTGCTTTTTCTTTTTAAATCAGAGACTGATTTTTTTTTTTATTTTTAATTTTAGAAAGTTTCTTTTCATTGTGATTTAAAAGAATCTTCCAAATGAAACGTGGAAAACAAAATATCATTAAGTCTGCTTCTTAACAGACTGGAACAACAACACAGGAAAATTACGCACTTTTTCTATTTATCCAAGCAGGCATTAACACTCAAGCTTAATAAATGCTTAAGTATAAATGCCAGCCATGCTAACCACTTCATTTTTGAACAACACACCAAGAGCACGCAGCAAATGCCAAGGACATACTGTACTGCCACATGAAAGGCTACTCAGGAGAAACTTTGCAACGTCATAGGCTGCAATTTAAATCTGATGCAAAAATAAATACCGATTTCTTTAATCGATTCCAGAGAGAGACATACTTAATTTTTCTTTTTTTTTTTTTTTTAAAGGTTGAATTTTATGCTTTTGAAAGGTTAGCAATTCACTTTTCTGAACAGTAAGTCTTTTCATCTGTTGAAAAGAAGGGTACAAGAAGTACTTGAACAAACATTTTAACACTAATACGTATGTACAGTGGTTTTAAAGACGGATGGAATTTTTCATTTTTTATGTTGATTCATTCAGTCCAACTTGAGTGCTAAGGAAAAAAATTATATCAGCTGTACCACTGATTTAAGAAGAATGGTAATTAAGAATTGGATTGCAATTTTCATATCAGTTCACACAGGATGGCAGACATTGATCTCTGTTTACCTCTTCTGTAACCAAATATATAGTTTTATGACCCGAACTACCTTCACATCTAAGTAATTTTTCCTTAACTGATGCTGGTTAGGCCTTTATAAAACCCCAAACTGACCAATCAGCTCATGCAATTACATTCATGAGCTAAAGGAGGTCTATCTGAGACTTCACGGTGTACCATCAGACAAATATGTTTGGTTTTAGTTCTGCTTTCAACTTTATTGTAAAATTTATTATACTTTGATACTCTAAGATTATTTAAGGCTAACTAAGTGTTTCCTGGAGAGATCTTGATATGGAAAACTAAAAAAAAAAAGAAACAGATCTGCAGCTTGCTTCTGCTGTCACTGACAGAATCAGGAGACTAAAGGTGCTGACTACGACAACTAATCAAAATGCTAAATTCCATTGTAAACCAAATGAGAAAAATTAGACAAGTCACATGTATAATGGACACAAAAAATCTTTCCTGATACAGGAAAACTTGGCCAGACATCAGTTATCACAAGGTAAGGAATACATTTTAGAAGGAAAATATTTTAATAAAGTTTGCTTTCCAGTGTAAGCTTATTTCTTCAGATATGTTAAAGAAATTTAATGTTCGAATAACAGTGTATTAAAAAAACGAAGAGTGAACTGCAGTTCAGATTTCCATAGCTGTTATAATTCTGCTTCCAACTACTTTCTCACAACTCAGTGATAAATTAAAACACTGTGATACTTCACAGTACAACTCTATAACCCTTTACTAAGATACAGAAAGGGGCCATAGCATGGAAGATCTAGAAACTGTGCTAGAAGAACTTACATGAAAGCAGGAACTTTTCTACAGTCTGCTTTCCTGCTTACATCTGTACTGTGGAATCCGCTATTATTAAATAACTACCTGGCTGTTTGTTTCAACCATCTTCATTTCACAGTATTTTAAATTTTACTTACTATTCCTACCTCATGAACCCTCACAGAGGGGTTCCTCACCTTCAGCAACTGCTTTGTAGAAGTGATTGTTAAAACAGCAGAGATACTAAAACATACCATACCGAAAGCTAGTGCTGGCGATTCCTGTTACTGTGACTGGTGACAGAAATAATATAGCATAAAGCTACCTTAAAAGCGCTACGCTAATCAGC
Organism: Chroicocephalus ridibundus; assembly: GCF_963924245.1. Taxonomy (NCBI): domain Eukaryota; kingdom Metazoa; phylum Chordata; class Aves; order Charadriiformes; family Laridae; genus Chroicocephalus; species Chroicocephalus ridibundus. The sequence goes on from NC_086288.1 coordinate 68,699,446, forward strand.
TCCAAGCATCTTCACTTTGGCCGCTTCTTCCTGTGTGCCATCCCTACAGATTTCACTGAGCGTGGGACACGGAAGTCATCATGGGAAATGAGATCTCCACAGAAACAAACAATATGACATATGTTTGCGCTCTGGAAAAATATATTTTGTTTAAAAGACTCCACTGGGTACTGTGTGGGTGTTGTTTGTGTTGTTTTTTGTTGTTGTTGGGGGGGGGCGGGGTTGGTGGTTTTAAGCATGAAATTATTACTGAAAGTTCTGAGGAAGAGGAAGACCTTTTTTAGGAGGCATTACTAAAAGATAATTTTCAAACTTAACACGAGTAAAACATTACTGCAACATAAAAATGTAAAACTGAAAGTTGAGCAATGACTGAATTTTGTATTTAGTTTTACATTGAATAATATCACCCACCTTCTGTAGCAAACTGCTCTAGATGTTTTAAGGTGATTTCTTTGTATTTTGAACTTTCAGCAAGACGGTCATAAATTACAGTATCCTACAAAACAAATAAAATGAACTCAGAACAATTTAATAGAAAAATCAGACAAATATGCAGTGCTGTACTAATTTATTTCAGCATCAAAAATGAGTAATTTTATCTCAGAGGAAGGAGAAAAAGGGCATTCCAAATCCTCAGGTTCTTTAAATTTACAAATTCTGCTATGATGCAGTTTTTCTCGCCTACATTTTTTGCCTTTATTTCCCTTAATTTTGAAAAGGGCTGCATCTTGCTTTGGCTTGCCACATGAATTCTTTTGACCTCCTAAAATGCTGCCTTCCTCTTTAATATTAAGCCCACAAGGTAAAATTAGTGTTTCATAATTGTCATTCTCAGGTTTTTGTAGCCAGCTTGATATACAGAATATTAACAACAGCTCCTTCTCTCCACTTGAGTGGATACAGAATGGACATTTATATTCAGTCAACTTCATTTTTTTAAAGCCATTTGGGAACTGGATTTGTATCCCCCTTCCCCTCAAACTTGACTTAAAATAGAGAACAAGAACTAATGAGCAACTCTGCCATTCTCAGATACATTATGATTAAGATATTTTCCCATAGATGCTGTTTTCAGGAAAATTTACTTCTGGCATAACATCAACGGTAGGTTAAAATTCCCATCTACTCACTTATGCTAGATTACCACTTCCACCTAGTGATTCATGCTCAGCTATTCCAGCAAGTAACTTATACATTAAACCATACGTTCATCCATTTTCTTGGTGTGCAGAAGGAAGCAATTAATAGGAAGCATAAAGGTATTAGTCCAGTACAAAGAATAGGATGAACAGGTCTGCCATACCCTCACAGGCAGTTACTAAAAAAAGACTTTGACTGGTTCATTACATTAAAGAGCTACCTAGTAAAACGATGTAAATTGAAAAAGAAATCAACATTCCTTCCCCCACATTTTCAATGTTTTGACTGCAGTTATAACAACCTTTTGCCTTCATATTTGTGTTGGTAGCACATGTTCTTTGACACAGTGAAACCAGAATAAAACTCACAGCTCCTTTGCAGTAAAGTCTTAACTTTCCTGATGGCGTGCGAACGATCACTGACATTCTCTTCCTAGTGCTGAAAGAGAAATAAATGCCCTACATAAGATGGTTTGTAAATATAAATATTTACCAACATTTTACCTAAGAATATCAATATATAGCTTATGGTTTGTAAATATAAATATTTACCAACATTTTACCTAAGAATATCAATATATAGCTTATATAAGACAAAGGAAGTGAAGTAAGGGCTACTTATTCTGAATTATATATTCAGGCAACAGGTATGGAAAATCAGTTTTGTTGTCTACTAATTAGAGTGAATGCTGTTTTCTGCGCACACTTCTGTAGGCCCTTTTCCCCATAAAAACAAATTTGAGAATCTTCATCTGAATACTTTCACTGATCACAAAAAAGGATCTTAAAGCACAAAGCAGCTGAGACCAATATCATAAAGAGGTAGTGCATCACTGACTGTTTCAGCTTTTCCCTCTTTCCCAGCCAACCAGAGTCTCTCATACACCGTACTGTGCCGCAATCCTATTACTGTCAGCCCAGAGTTTCGTTCATTACGCAACTATGCTAAGAATTTGAAAGGGGCTCACCTCATTTTAACTACTTTCTGGCTCTCAGTCATTAATGAGATCTAGTGTTGTTTTTTGGTTTTTGTTTGTTTGGTTTCTTTTTCCCCCCTCATGACTGAGGTAGGAATTGGAGGAAAGCATGGAGAAGACTGTCACTCTCTGCTTTCTGTCTTCCCTTTGAGGTCCTCTGACAAGCATACCTTAGGTTCAAGATCATATTCAGTCAAAACGTGTATTTATACTGTAATTCTTTCAAACCTTAGCTTTTTAAATAAACCCACAAAAACTATTCCAGGAACAAAACATGTCTTGCACAACAGTTCACCGTAAAATACACAAACGAGATGGAAGTAAATGGTCCTTTTCCAATTTTGGTTCCTGTTGGAACTGGATCCCATTTATACATCATCAAATAGCATTATTGTATGAATAGTTCCTGAAGTTCAGACTGACATGGAAAACATCCTGTAAGTGGGATGTATGGAGATAGATGGAGGAAAGAATTTTATAATCACTGGTGAAGTAACTGACCAAATACTATCTTCAAGAAAATATTTTCCTATTCCACCTGTGCATGCACTTTGCTTCAAGTACAGACAGCTGAACAGCAATATTAAATTACATTTTTACTGCAAATATTGCACAAGAGAGCATAAAAAGGTATTAACTACTGCAATTCCTTCTCCATTTCATCTCTAATCCAAAAAACCTCAGATAAGCTGAATTCCAAAAACCCTTAGACATTGTCCAGTTGGGGAATCTGAGTAGACAACAGTGGAGAAATTCAGACCAGCTAAACTACAGTTAAGTTTCCTAAAATAAAAGCAAGTCTCAGATCCACTTTGATTCTCACCAAGATTATCTAGCCTACTGTTACATAAACTCGTTACACTTGCCTGAATGTTCAATTAAGGAACTGTGAAGGAATTACAGTAATTTAGGGTTTGTATAAACAATAATTTGATATATATGCCCTTAACAGGTAAAAACTCATTAGTTTTGTACTTGTCTTGAAATCTTGAAGTTCTGCATGCAGCTGCCTATTGATCTACTGAAGACGTACCAGAGAATAACCAATGTTTTCCTGTAGCATTCTGAAACTTTAGCTATGAAGACAGATACCGAATCTTGACTGACATACATTTTCGTAGTAAAACTGCAATAAAGCTAATGAGCACGACTTACTGTCAAGGACTTCTATCTTTTTATGAGCCTTTTCATTGCAGTCACAGTTTTATTTTCTTTTCTTAGTGAAATACAGAAAACCACAAAATTGCACTACTACAAATAACTGTCAGTGTGAAACCATTTTTTTTTGGTTTGCTTTCTTCACCCATAGAAGTCACATGAGCTACAAAGGTGACCTGGTTATAAGGTGCAAAATACTGAACAGATGTCTGCTGAAATACTGAGAGAGAAAATGCCTGCCAGCCTGGGAACTGCTCGCCTGGAAACCAGAAACATCCTTGAGAAGCACAGCCAGCACACCTCAAGTACAGCTGGGTACCTAGAAACCATTAATATGCGCAAAACAAGGAACTGTAACTGCAACTTATTGTCTGGAAAGGTGAAAAAGTCTGGAAAAGGGAGAAAACCTCCTGAGAAAGTAGGAACTGGCAACTGCTATTGGTTGTTCTAGCTGAAAGAACAGGAAAACACTCTGGAAAAATAAAAATTGGTCTGAAAGAAAATAAAACACCATCATCTATTGGCTGTCCCAGGTGAAAAACAGAAATTAGCAGCATCTATTCACTGCTCCAGGTGGTGGTGTCTTACACCCCCTTATGTCTCTGCCATATAAAAATGACTTGCTTTTACCCAAAATGGAGCCTCTGTCTTTGGGAGCTCCCCCTGCATGAATTGTCGTCTGAGGTCTCCTAGACAGGTTACTGGACCACCACCAGGAACACCTGGCTGACTCCAGACTCTCACTCTTCAAAGTGAGACTTTGTGTGCCACCCGCTTTGAGGCCCCACTCCTGGGAGCAGTTTGGTGAGCACTGTACCCATATTATTTTGAATAATACGCGTGTGTGTGCACACACATAGAGGTAACTAATATTAAGTGTATTTCTTCACTAGTGGTAATTTAGTATCAACTTGTAATATACGGAAATATATAGTTGCTGCTACTATTGATTGCTGCTACTATTAAAATATGAACGTACTTCATTACTCATGAGTATACTTTATTTTCTAGTAGTAATTTGTAGTAATCTGTAATAAAGACATTTAGAAAATAAAGCCTCCACGTCCTTGTGTGTTATGGAATCCTGCAAACCCACCGTCGTGATCTCTATAAACCTGCAGGCTGGGTAGCCCTTTGGGTCATGACAAGAAGGCAAACAGCTGGTATTTCCCAAGGAGTTGCCATGGGATTAGAGATGGACAGAAACATCTTAAGGGGACAGAAACACCTCTCTCAGTCACAAGATTTGACACTTCCAGAATCTGGGAATGCAGAAGTAGCTTGTGATGGGCCCCCTGTTACTTTAAAATCTGTCTTAGGTTTAAGATGAAAATTCCTTCTGAGTGTAGGCTCACAACCACAGAAACAAACACTGCTACAGAGGTATCGGTACCTCCTCTGTCAGCCACTCACTCTTTTTCTACATTTAGAAGTATCAGTCTTTAGTCACAGAACAGGATCACCATATTCTGGACCTCTTTGAATGATGGAGAGGAGATAAGGTCTCAAATGCTCTAGGAGGGCTTCTGTCTGCCTGGTACAACAGCCAAGGCAATGTGGATTATTCATACAACTGATCAGACAGGGGACTAGTCAAGCTATTGTTGTCTTTCAGATAAATACATCAGCATTATAAATAAAAAATAATTAGGTTTTAGACAAGAAGCTTTACTCTGTAACTATGACAGATGGTTTCTGCTAGACTATGGAGGTAACCCCAGGGATACAGATTAGAATCAATCATTAAATGAATAGATGGTACACACTCCAGATATTGAGATACTACTAAATCTATACTCAATACTTGCCAATGAAATTAATTCTAGTGCTAAAAATTCAATTCATCCCTCTAACAAAACAAGCAGATACAAGTCAAAACCTCACTCAGTAGCACTCTAGTAATGACACATTGATGCAAGGACTGATGTGCAATTTGTGCACTGATAGTGGACATCACAGACGACATTCTATGCTTCTGGATCCTTATCTGACTCGGTGCCTTGCTTCCTCCTGCCCCATAGATACATACCCTAGGGGTCGGGTCTGGCTCCCAAGAGACAGCTGCGGTTTTTCTACTTGTTACAGTTCCAGGTGACAGAATACAAGAACAGGCACAACACCGCACAATTCCTTCCTTGACATTATGGAGAGAACCCCGAATAGCAGAGGGTCTGAACAACTCTTCACTTCTTTGAGCTTAAGGTACCACAGCAGTTGTGGCATCTGAGCAGAGTATCATCTACTGGCCGCAATCTAAACTCAGCGCAAGTTATCAAGCGATTAGCACTACATTTCAGGAATGATTGTCAACTGGTTAAGGATTACCACTTGCTTTCCGTTTAGCTACTTCCTTGCCACAAACAAAATATAATTAGCATATTGTATAAGTCTACTACTTCTCTTTTCACAGGCAGAGCTATGATATAAAAAGACAATACCATAAAAAGACAACTCTACCAAGCATTTCTCCAATTTTTACTTCCGTAACATACTTCTCCGAAAGACTATCCTATCAAGTGTTGACACTGTTGCACTCTACTTGCAGAAGAGTCTTATCTGGCTTGTACTGGAAGGTGGCAAGGAATTAGTTTGCATTTTTTCTGGGAAAAATTTGGAACACCTGGAAACTCTTAACTCAATAGTTTAATCGCTACAGATTACTTCTCTGATGGTACGTGCTTCTACCCATACAGATGGTGTTATGTTTTGGAGCTAAAATTTCTCTTGCTGTGGAACAAGGGTGACCTCTAGTGCTTCCAACAAGTCAGTTCCAATCAAAGGTAAATACTGCAGAATAACAAAAACAGGTATAAAAACTGACTGCTTAATAAAGTTGGGTGATTGGTATCCACCAAAAAAAACTTAATCCACCAAAAGTTAAGATTTAAAAGCAATTCTCCTTTCTCCGTATAGTATCCCTGTTTAAATTACAATTTTAGACTGGCACAGAAGTTTAAAAAGATATATGAAATTAATACAAAGATCAAACCCAGAAACAACATAGGAATCCTTCACTGCTACTCCATGAATGCAGTATAAACTTCCACAGATGCCAAACTAACACCACCACTCTCTGTGCTCCATACTTGCTAACTTTCCAGAACAGAAAGTGAAAGAAGTGCCTGCAGAAAAATGAAACGATGGCATAAATCTGAAAAATATCAAGCACATCCTCTACAATACATAAAACCAACACTAACTGCAAGCAGCCATTAAAAGACATTCAAAACTACAAAAATTACTTTCTGTGGAATTTTTTTTTTTCCCCACTGTGGTGATCTTTATGCTTCACATTATTATTGCTATTATTATAACTATAGGCAACTACTTCTCTCATTTCTCCCAAGTTACACATCTTCAGCCTCTCTCTCCAGTATAGCCTTAGATTTTTATTTTTTTGATCTTTTTGCTTCCTCAGCTAAGCTCAAGGGAAACGTAATAGGACAGGAAGGAAAACAATGACTACTTTCCGCAGGCACAATTACAAGTAATCATTCGAAGAAAAAAAGAGAGCTTCCTCTACATATAAATCCCTTCCCCATCCTGTGCCAAAGTAAGCAATGGGCCTACACAAACACTCAGAAGACAGAGGGCATACATGGATACAATTTAAAAAGATTTACATAACAAGTGAAACTGCATCCAGATTTCTTATGGGTACCTTCATAATTTCAACAGCTTTGACAGAGAATTTTTACTGAAAGCAAAGTACGTGATAAATTCAGTTTCCAAGAAAACTAACTGGCCAGCACTCTAGTGATGATGCTCAGAAGAGAATGGGTTTCAGTCTATAAAGTGTTTAAACAAATCATAATTATTCAGGTATATTTAAGGTCAAATGCAAAATTTCATTCTATCAGTCAAGGCAAACGGAAGTTATGTATAACACTTATTTCAGTCTTCCCCCCTACCCCCAAATATCAATTGTTTAATAAATCACATGGTACCAGGGCTTTCAGAAATACATTTAAAAGTTCAAGTACTTTCCTATACTGTCTTTTCACATAATGTTTTGAAGTTTTTAGATAAAGGGTATTTTCAAGCTTCGCGCAAAAGCGAAAAATATTAGCCAAAAAGGAGATGAGGAAAAAACCTATGTCTCCGAAAATGTTTTACAGTAAAACCAGAAGTGTGGTCTTAATCGTGTACACTGCTTCACCTATAGGATGATCACGTATTACAGAGATAAAAACCACACAACCTGCATACTTTGCCTGTAAAAATACAAAAAAATGCAAACATTTTTACCCCTAAGAGAAATTCATGAAGTATTTTCACACAAAGACACTGAGTAGACAGCATGCTGTTTACCTCGTAAATTCCAGCACGTTTAGCAGTTCATATCTCTCTTCCTGTCCCAACTGAAGAAGGAAAAAAAGAAAAATGAGAATTAACGCAAAAACCCTCAAGCTTATTATACAGCAAAATATAATGTTACTCCAAGGTACTTACAGACTCTATGATTACTGAGTCAGGTGTCCTTCCAGTGAATACAAAACGAAGATGCCTGGCTGCTCTGACCAATGCTCCTTCATCTGCAACAAGTCCATTAGTTATTTTGCAGATGTACTAGAAAACTGTTAGTTTACCCCATGATTTAATGGACACAGTCCAAGCTTCTTTATTTTTGGACTTCCTTTTTCCTTTATAGATTTTTAAGATTAGATGTGGTGCTGGAATGAACTCTTTGTTTCTCCCATTAAAACTGCTGAAATGAGTTTACAGTTCAGAGAAAATAAGCCCTGAGAGGAACACGCCTCTCAGCTCAGTAACAAGAACACCCTCTTCGAAGCACCTAGGCAAGCACCTTCCTCAGTAGGGCACTGGACAAGGTACATTTCTTTTTGTGTAGATTCTGTTTTAGAAGAAAAGAGCAATAAGTCATTCCTGTAAATAACCGATATCTTCAATGCCTACATTCAGGAAACATTTCAAGCAGCAATCCAGTCTTCCATAGGCATCTGTTCTCTTCAAATGGCTCAGGATATCAGAATGGAATTTGCTCGCAATGCCTAATAAAATATTGCCAGGGCCCAGTTAGCTTTATTTATGGCCCTACCTCTGCCCTTGTCTTCCAACTGTTGAAGGACACAATTTAGAGAGATAGCCATCTAGGAACTGGGGCAGAGAGGGAAGAAGAAGGCTGGAGACTCTCTGCTTCATGTCATTTCTCCTATTATGAATTTTTATAATACATTAGCAGAACTGAGCATATTTTAATCATTTTTGCCTTGCTTCATCATTTTCTGAATTCAAAAACTGCCTATGAACACAGTAGGCTTGAACCAGAGCTTTTGCACTATAATCTTTTATCAGTCTCTAACAGAACCTACCACAACTTGTATCCTATTAAAAACATTTCTTTTTCACTTTTGATTACAGTCTTTGTTCTAAATCAATACCATGGTTACCAAGTACAGAACAGGTTCACGAGCAAGGACATCAATTTGTCTCCTGGTTTGAGTTCTATTGGCATTTGAGCAGTTACTTCAGTTTTTCACAGCAATCCTACAACACCTTAGGAGTGCCGGATGGTTAATCACCCTTTGCCCTTACACAATGCACAGGACATCCATATGTATTTTCTAAAGCAAATCAGAAGAGTCTAAATCTTTTGACAAAACTGATTTTAGCTGACACCAATTCTTTTTTTTTTTTTTTTTGAGAGATACATTTTGTTTTTTAATCTTGGAAGATGCTGCAAAAAACAATAAACTTTGAATAAAATTTGCTTGTAAGGTGACAGAATATGTTACTAAATGTTCACTCAATTATTTCAGTCTCACCTGGAGATGCTGCTTGATATATGATTTTATCACCTTCTCTTTCTGGAACTGCTGTATGACACACTGCCATCATCGTCAAAAACTCACATATTATAGGTGCAGTTGGCTAAAAAAAAAAAAAAGTCAGAGTGTGATTTAACCAGTAACTAATGGAAATGTAGTAATAGATACAGACAAGTAACAGTCCAGAAAAAAAAAAAGAAAGCCTTTTCCTCTCCTTTAAAAACTATCAACAACTACACAAAACAGACATTATCTGCATTATCTGTATACTAATTTCAGCATCCAGAATAACTTCTTGCTACTGTACTTCAATACTGGCTACACAGATAGAATTTAGTGGCATTTCCCATCATGAGAATCAGAAGTAGATAACCAGAAACACAGAATAATTCAAATAAGCATTTTATAGGGAAGGTAATTCTGAATGCTGTATTGAAAAAATTCTGTTGTATTTGCAGAAGTCTCTTTGGATGCTGTCTTTTTTACTAAAAATATTCCCTTTTACATTACTTGTGTCTAATACTGTATTTGACAACACTTTTTAAGAACCTTTAGAAAGATGCAGCAATCAAACCCAAAAAAGGTGTGGAAAATGCTGCAAGGTCAGGCAGACAGCTTTTAAAGGAAGACATTTAGATAAACGTCTCAGGCACTTCAGAGTCTACAAAGCCGAAACAATTTTAAATGATTTAGCCAAAAGAGGGGAAAAAAGTGTATATAACCAAAATAGTTGATTGTTTTTGATGAATACAGCTAAAAACAGAATCACAGGGTTGGAAGAGACCTCTGGAGATCATCTAGTCCAACCCCCCTGCCAGAGCAGGGTCACCTAGAGCAGGTTGCACAGGAACGCGTCCAGCTGGGTTTTGAATGTCTCCAGAGATGGAGACTCCACCACCTCTGGGCAGCCTGTGCCAGGGCTCTGCCACCCTCAAAGTAAAGAAGTTCCTCCTCATGTTGAGGTGGAACTTCCTATGCTCAAGTTTGTGCCCATTACCTCTTGTCCTGTCCCCGGGCACCACTGAAAAGAGCCTGGCCACATCCTCCTGACACCCACCCTTGAAGTATTGATAAGCGTTGATAAGGTCCCCCCTCAGTTGTCTTTTTTCCAGACTGAAGAGACCCAATTCCCTCAGCTGTTCTTCATAAGAGAGGTGTTCCAGTCCCCTAATCATCTTGGTAGCTCTCTGCTGCACCCTCTCCAGCAGCTCCCTGTCCTTGAACTGGGGAGCCCAGAACTGGACACAGTACTCCAGACGCGGCCTCACCAGGGCAGAGCAGAGGGGGAGGATGACCTCCCTCGACCTGCTGGCCACACTCTTCTTGATGCACCCCAGGATGCCATTGGCCTTCTTGGCCACAAGGGCCCATTGCTGGCTCATGGTCATCCTATTGTCCTCCAGTACTCCCAGGTCTCTTTCCACCTTATTAGTACAGCTGAAACTTGAAAAATGAACAAACCGACTCCTGAATGGCTGCTCAAAAGAAACCCCAGCATTCCCCTTAAGTAAGCTCAAAGCAGCTGCCACCTCAATGGAGTTGTTTTTTTTTGTAGTGTATCTATAGTATTTCAGATTAGTACCAGACTAAGAACGCAAACAATTGAGATAACATTACAATTATTCTATAAAATGCAGTAGTCTCTGAAAAACTAACTTAAATCGATAGCACAGAAACACTATTGGGAGCAGGTACCTGTCCTCTTCCACTGAGGGCTCTTATATCCTCTATGATGTATTCAGAGGGCTGAATCACACATTCTTTTCCAAAGCACTTCAGAACACAATTTAACATACAGTGGTGGCACTGCTCTTCGAATGTGTGCCTGAATTTTTAACTCTAAGATGTGTACAAATGTATTTTTATAGCTGGTATGCTCATATTATATATACTTAATGCTACATATCTCAGAAAAACTCTCAAGATTCAACCACCTGCATGCTAAGGACTCTCTAGACAAAAAGCAGTAACACAATGATGCCTCTTCTGAGCAGTCTATATTACTAGCACTGAAAATGGCCTGTGCAGGTAAGCATAAGAGCCCCCTCTGCTTTAGATATGCTTGAGAGTCCCACTCGGGTGTCTAGCATTTAAGACTGCCCCATTTGTAGGAATAAAACGCTCCACTGTCTGCCGGTAACCGTGAAATTATCCTCCTGGGTAGACAAAATTTAAGGAAAGAAAAGAGTAATTTATTTATTTACACTCTTCAAAAAGAGAACAAACAGTTACACAATTTAAGGTAGGTGTTCTTGGTTATGACTAGGCAAAAACATCTCTTGCACAAATGACAAACAGAAAATGATAAAGATGGTACTATTTCTTAGTCAAATCATAAACTAAGTTACTAACTTTCTGTGAAATGCATTGTCTCTTTGGGGCAAATACCAGGCTCTAGAATGCCTGTTTCATTTCATGATGCACTAACCCCATGGAAGGATGTACACAAAACCAATGTATATGGTTAACTTGACTCTTGTACTAACCCTGGGCACAGAAATCCTAAGTCATGTCAGGACAGTAAGTTAACCTGACTGATCCTGAAAGCGTTGATGGATGTCATGACATCCTATGAACAGCATAACTAACGTTAAAACACCCATAGAATGAACAAGGTAAGGCTATTATATTTCAGACTCTTAACATCTGAATCCTACCATAAAAAAAAAAAAAAGGTCTGGATCTAATTACCAAGTATCAGCAACAAACAGTCATATAAGTATTCATGAGAGCATGCTGATTTTGTGTAAATACATTTTTTATTTATTTTCCTTCAAAGGACATAATCTTTTGAGTTACTGAAAGCAACAGTTTGATTTCACAAAACAATGGTAATTGTTTCTATATAACTTACATGATTGCTTTGAAGATTCTCCAGTAATGATGAGTCACTAAATGTTTTATCTTCTCCATTTTGTGAGCCCTGCCTAGGAATAATTAAGTAGAAAAGAGATCATCATTAGCATATTCTTAACAATTCATATCCAAATCATCCATGCTACTGTGCTAAGGTCAAATGCAAATTTGGTTTATGGCTGTTACAATAACGGCTGCAATCAAATACTGTGAGAAAATGAAATGAAAAGGTACTTGTTTCACATCTCCAAAGTTTACCTAATTTTAAGAAACCGAGATTCATGTAAATACACTTAAATCCAGAGAAATTTCTCTGCTGACTTCAGGAAATGCAGGATAAAGTAAAAATAAATCTACAGTGTAAGACTGTGGCTTCTTGTCTTCTGATCTCTAGAATGAGATTATTGAAGAGACTCAGAACAAGACATGCCCAAAGAGATCACATTTCTTTGAGAAATTAGCAGTTCTGGAATAGGTTTGAAAATGTTTGCAGAAAAAAAGTCCAGTATCTGAAAGAGGTAAGCAAACTGAGTTCACACATCAGGGAAGTCAGGTTTGTTTTCGATTACTCACAACAAAACAGGAATCTAGTAAACTGGTATGATATATAATATGATAAAGAAGACACAGCAACACCAGTGAAGCAGGAAGGGACTGAACAGCTGGCAAGTGGAGACGGTTCTAGAGAAATAAAATCACTAACAACTCTCATATTGCACAAATCTTCTGGTTGAAGCGGAGAGCTCGAAAATGTAGATTTTTGAGCTAGGAAGACTCGTTACTGCAGCTGACTGTTGAGCATTAAGACAATCTAGATGAGTCTGAATCTCAGTGAAACAAAACAGTGCTGAAAAGTGAATCCAGCTGGAGGAAAGTATTCTTTTTTCATCTACTTTTGACCTTTCCTTGCTCACATAATCTTAGAAGACTGCAGAGACATTCAGTGATTTAAGTTGAAGGATAAGCCATATACATCAAAGGCAGTCTAAAGATTCTCTGTGAAAACCAAAAGTTGGTTTAGCTGGTTTAGTCCTGCACTACCATGAAGGAATATAAAGTGGCAGTACCTCCTCTATATAACTACTCAAGGACTCCTTTTTCTAAAAATCTATTAAAGTGAAAAACTCAAAGCATCGTCATTCACCAAGACTTTTTTTTGTAAAATGCAAAACAAATAGATCTTTAAGTGCCAAATGTTAACAACTTCAGATACATTAAATTTGTTTAGAATCTACAGTTTCAGCTTTGTTTGCTTAAAGCTTTCTGACAGAAAGACTTCAAGATATTTTCCAGATTCTTAGTGCTAAAAAAAAGGAAAAATATTTGCAGGTATATGTTGTGTTAAACTGGAAAGCAATACTTTCAAATAAATAATAAAAAGATTTAAATAATATAGAATTCAGTACATTAGTCATTTTAGGACTAAAAATGTTAGTGTCATAAACACACTCTATTAGTTACAACATTTACACACAAAAAGTTTTCTTATGAGGTATCTTATTTCGTATTTACAAGATGTTCATTGCTTATAAAAGAGAAGTACTTTTTTTTTTTTAACTACTGTTCAGGCATCAGTTTATACATTTCAGATGTGCTTATAAAGATTCTGGTATGTATTGGTCAAACCTAGTCTCATTTCTAAATATCTTATAAGCAAGCATGCTTAATTTCATGTAAGCATTGAATTATTTTAATGCAACCACTCACTTGTGTGCCATTAAGTACACTTGTACGTCTTTGTAAGAAATACCTTGCTGATACATCAAGTGAGGATATTCAGGTCACATAAGATTCTGGGGTGTGCACGTATGCCACTTTTTGTATGTATGTGTGTGTGTGGGTTGTTCAGGGTTTGGGTTTTTTTTAAATCTAAAGAACGAATTATTAATTCTATTATCAAGTTTTTTTTCTTTCAAATTTTTTAAACATAAAATGACAACATGTGAAGAGTTTTGTGTGACATACCTTGCTGTGACTTTCGACAAATACAACAGTGATAATTTAAAGACCGTAAATGACATTTGTCTCCCGATCTATCTCAGCTTATTTTGAATGGTATTGCAAATATTTAGTTTAAGGAAGTATGATGAAGAAGTAGAAGGCATCATGCAGATGGCAACAGAAAGGAAACCAGGACTTAATCTTTCCTGAGGCACCCGTTAAGAGATTATGTTGGCCCCAAGTGTATTTGGGTGCTTTAATCTCAGTTTCAGTTAAGAGCTAGGTAGTGCTAATATTCTAAAACTACCTATAGGAAGTAAAATATTAACAATAACTTATTACATATTTTTCACTCTCACATATGGACTTTTTCAAACGTGTTAGAGATTATTACTAACCTATTACTAAGTAACAGTAGAAAAATGCGATCAAAGTTACCGTAATACCAACTACCTTAAATGACAAATCTCTCCAGTACGCAATTCCGAACTGTATAGGATTGTCAGCAACTGTCCTATACCTCAGTGACCCTATTAGCAATTCTATTCCAGAGTACACAACTTAATGACGTAGAATTCTGATGGCATAAATTTGTGTAAGACTCTGTCAGTCTGCATCAATTTGAAGCTAAAATAACTTTTGAGTAAAATATCTCACATTTAGCTCTGTTTCTAAAAATCTCGCTCACTGGTTTTAAGCTTGAATCTTCAACAAACACGACACACTAAATGATCTTTAGAGCTTACCAATCATCTGAAGGAACACTATAATCCTCAGGCTCAGGGCAATGGCTGCACAAGAAGCAAGGAAAGAACAGAAACAGGGAGAGGAAAAAGAATCACAAAGACTAAAAAAGTGGATCACATATAAAAAAGAAGGTAGTTAATGACATTAGATTACTAAAAAAGTTTTAAAGGTATTTCAACTGAGCGTTTTGCTACTGCAAAACATTGCAAGAGTATCATATTTCTCTTGAGGCTTCATAAACTATAAATGACCTTTTTCTTTTTCGATTGAAAGCTTGTCTTCTTACTAACTTATACAAGCAGATAATAAAGGCATTTACCCTGTTTACAAATCTGGCTTTATATTTCAGTATATATACATTGCTAGTTTCCCATTAAACAAAAGGTAGTTTTTTTAATTATCTGAAGCCATGCTAATGCAGCTTGTCTGTCTGAGCTCACAAAATACTGATGAACAAGGCTAGCCATAGCACACGATGGAGTCTGCCCTGTGATAACACGTTTGAATATATCCCAATTTGTAACACACTTAGAAAAGGCATAGGAGATGGAACAATCGCTCCTACCCTTTTCTGTGTTCTCAGCTTCTTATTTGCATCAATACAGAAAGACAAAGTGACTCTGAGTAGAGAGATGCTGTAATGGCTTTTCACTGCAAAGAGAAACTCTGCTTTCTAAACAGTGATGCTGAAAACAGGTCTATGTCTTTTCAAAATTGGGTGGATGGGAGCAGGAAAGTATAGCAAGAAAAAAAATCTGATTTTTTTTTCCTAAAGAAAACATTCACACCCAGGTTTCATAAAGGAGAAATCTTAGAATTTGTGCTATACCAATTTCAGATGAAGATATACAATGAACTGAATATCAAATACTGATTTTAAGTGCCATTATCATTAATGTATTTTTTTTATCTTAAAAAAACTGGTATACAAAGAATTTGAAAATAGGTAGCTCAGAGCAGTTTCTCTGCAGTCATAAAATTACCTCATGTAGTTGAAATTGAGCCTAATATATATCACACACACACACATTTACATATGTATTCGAAATATCAGAGTTAGAACTATAACTGTTAATTAAAATATCATCAGTATGGTTAATGCATTAAGGATCTAAGTTTTTTCAAAACAGAAAGCCTAAATTAGACTCCTGAAAATTAGGACTTTTCAAAGGGATCCAAATGGTAAAGCCACAAATTATCACCTTTAGCACAAGCCCAACGCTTAATTTCATAACCTCTGCCTGATCTCTGCCCAGTTCTGGAGGTGTCTAATTATCTGCTACTGAATGCTCCGAGACTGGCCCAAGTCCAACATCTCACATACTGGTAAGCCACACTGGCATTTACAATGTAGGTTCTTCTGCTCTATTGCACTAATGAGTATTTTCAAGTAAACAGCCTTAGAAGTTTGAGGCTTTTACCAACTCTGTTGAAGGAGTTGGCTGCAACTACTGACAAAGAAATAGTAACATGCTTTGTTTGCATTTATTTGGAGAGATTTCTTAATAGCAACATTGATATTTGGAGTTATGCCACTGTAACAGTATTCATAAAAGCCACTTGAATGTCGTTAATGCCACAGTACTGTAATTCAAATTCTTGTTCACCCTGCATATTATTTAGTGCAAGAGCATATGCCTGTATAAAATATGAAGCATGGACAATGAAACAAGTTTTTGCAAGTATGAAAGAAGAGTTCTTTTTACTAACAACATTAAACAGACTGAGCGATAGAAAAAACATGCACACTGAAGGTATGCTACACCATTAAGCCTTGGGTATTTAAACTTTGTATTGGTTCTCTTGGCAAAAAGACGTCATGACTGAAGTGATGATACCTCTTATAAGTAACATTTCATAGTACCAAACAAACTGATTCATATTTGTAGGTACTGCCAGGTGTAAGTTTATTTTAACTGTACTATTAATGCATGGGTACACATACGCAGGCAGAGGAAGAGAGAGGCACACAGATAAAGAAAAGTATATAAAAATACCTACCCGTAAGCAACTCCTGCTACAGTACACTTCTTAAATTGCATGACATTGCATGTCAGGGTACCCGTTTTGTCAGAAAATATATATTTGACCTAAAGAAATGATAAAATTCATTATACATTAACATTCAGCAGTTATATACATATCTGGTAGAATTCAGGACTATCAACACACTGAATTTTTACTGGTACTGCGATATGCAGAGTTTGTAGAAAAAAACCCACCATACAGTACATAAATGTGGCAGATGCACAGTCCTGATACACATTTCCAAACATGGCAACCAACTGAGATATCAGGAAGCTTAAGCTTGCTTCAGTGGATGGTGGTATACTTTACTGTCCCTCACTCTATGTATTGTTGAAATGCAATAAACTAGTGAAAACCAATGGCTTTCCTAGTAAAATATTCCATTTCTGACAGAAAACAATAAGGTAAAAGAAAAGTATCCATATGCATTTTTAAACCCCTCTTTTTGACTTAGAAATATCTTCTTCAAGACAAAACATTAGTAAAAAAACCAACAGTTCAGGAATGACAAGTTGCAGGGATAGAAATATGTTCCTTTCTACCTACTCCAGTTCTCCTATTTCCCTAACATCATAAACCCCTTCCTCTCTGAAACCACTAGTTAAAGTATTATAAAAATTAAAGCTGAAATACACATATCTGTGATATATTGAAATTTAGTTCAAACCTAATCTTAAGAAAAAGGTTAACATACGAAGAAATGGTCTGCGATGAAACAAAGGCTCTATTAGTCAAAGGTAAACTTAAACTTTTATTCATTAAAATTTATTTCTCATTAAAAAAATAAAAATCACAGTATTCTTCATTAGGAATTAACTGCATTATACATAGAGCTAATAAGGCTACGTATTAGTAAAATTTACGCAGCATCTCCTATTTAAAGATTCTCTTCCTGCGGGATTACGACTTAGCGAAATGAGCAGTTAGAGAAATCTTCCATGCCAGGTTTATGCCTCAAACTGTATTTTTTTGTGTGGGCAGAATGGGAAAGCAGGAATTGCAGCTAAGGAAACTCAACCTTTTCTTCAAACATCAAAGTTTTGCCTTTTTTAAAACCTGAAGATCTCTTGGGGGAAATCTTCTCTTCGTTATGTGCAGACCGCATGTACTTCAGAGAAGGCACTTGCTCTTTTTGTTAGCAGAGTCTCCCTTTGGTTTTCCTACAAAAAATCTGCTCAAATTAACAATCTGTCAAGAAAGTGAAAGTGGACATCCCAAGAAGCCTGACTAGATCTTGGTGCTGGAGGAGTCTTCAATGAGGAAACTTAAAAAGCAAAGGCAAGAACCGTCAAAGTCAAACAGAGGGAATGTGTCTGGGAATGTGAATAACAAGCTAACTGCAGCGAGAGAAAAAAACACCAGACAGATTGCGTAAAATGAGACAGAAGGAATGCTAAGATTGAAGAGTCTCTTCCCCAGCAGAGGAGCTTGTGCTCCCCCCTTTAAGGCCAGGAAGCAAACAATTTTTTCTGCTATCTGCACATAATTCTTAAACCCAGTAGGCAAAGGCCCTGTCCTCTATGTAGACCAATGTTAGAACACTGTAACCTACAACTGCTGTTTTCCCAAATGCAGACCTCTTAAGTATTAGTCCCTAAGACTTGTTTGCTACATGGCTAAAATGATGTTGTTATTTATTGTTCTTGGAAACTTAAAACTTAAAAACAATTTTTACATTTCCATGCAATAAACTAAATAATTAGTTATGAAAACTTCTAGTTTAGGAAATGCAAGAATTGTATTCTTCTGTGTATAATACAGTTCAATTAACTGAGCACATAATGTTTTTTCCACAGAATCAGTTTACCATCACCAGTCAGTGTAACAGAAATAATGATGTTCAGCATGTTTTTCAAGGAAGGCTGCAAATACAGCTGGCTGAAACTGCAAACGTAACATTCCCTGTCCCCCAGACACACTTCTACAAAGTCATCGTCCACAAAATGAACAACGTACGGTGAGCGATCTCTTGTAAAAACCTTAACTGATTTTATAGTATTAAAAGAGAACTCTAAAGCAAAATGAAGAATTCATTTCAAATTTCTAGGGCTTAATTCAGCTGTAAGCCCCCGTTCCACTGACTGCTTCCAATCTTCAGTGGTAAAAAAAAAAGGGAATTTATACAACAATGACAAAATCCTAAAGCATACCCACTGTCTCTTCTGAGCAAGGCAGTAGGTGTGGAAAAAAAAAAAAAGACATACTGAAGATGCATGTTATCATAGCGTATATACGGAGCCTAAATTTTTGTGCCACAGCCAGCCTTAAAGCTCAGAATTCCTCTGATTTTGTAAATTTAATGACACACTTCAACCTTCTGTGATTACCACATGCACACTGGTACATAAAGCAGTGTTTGTTCATTTAATACTGGCTTCAAAAATGTAACTCCCACATATTGCAAAGTGTTTTTAAAAATATCTGACAAAATGAAGAACAGACATAAGCAGAGCGTAAGGCAAGAATATAAGTTTTTTTAAATGAATCATCACACTGTTTTAATAATTTAGATTGTAAAACCACATGAATAATTCCAATACCGAGTTAGAACCAGTAATTTTTTTCTACCTGTCCAAGTTCTTCATTGAGATTGGAAGTACGAGCCATTGCAGCAGTGTCTGTAGGTTCATAGTGCATGTCTATGTCCTACAGATTAAAAAAAAAAAAGTATATATATTTAAAAGTTAGTCTTCCACAACTTATTACAAAAGTAAAAAATAGAATAGGTAAGCGTAGAGTAGCAGATTGAACATGAATACAAGTTATCTACTTATGACAATTTCAACATGGGAAGCCACAGACACAGTCACATCACTTCCAGAAGTCCCCAGAAAAAAAATTAGATTTCCTCTTTAAAACAAAAATCTATATGATTCTTTGAGATTTTACTCTGATTATTTCCAGTGATTTGTACCATTGAAAACCATTGTACCCATGTATCTAAAATAGATTTAGCAACAAGCAGTAATACTACATTGTAACCCTTAAAGGGAAGTCATTCTTATCTGTTTATATTGTATGCACAACCAGCCACTTCTAAATAGCAAGACAGATGTACCTTGAGATAAAAAGATTAAGATAAATTTAGGAGTACACAATAAATATAGAGTACATAAGTGGTGGGGTTTTTTTTTTGTTATTTACTTGTTAAAAAAAAAAGTAAACCAGACTTTATTTTTAAATACAGCAGAAGATTAAAACATTATGAAGTATGGCAATGCAGTGCAACAGATTGCAGATGACCAACTTCTCTATACCAGTATGATATGCATACACACAAAGATAATGTTTAAGATAATAAGTGTCCAGAGTCCCAGATTAAGATACGTTAAAGACACCTAATCCCTCATGATGTGAAATGGCGAGGGAACAGAAGTTAAAGCCGTCTTTCAGATTTACAATTTACGGATTTACAATTTACGGTTGCCAATTTACACATTCAAAATGGGTCAGCCTTTGTTGAATATTTATTTTAGAATATAGAACATAAAGGAATAATTTTGTTGCATTCTCTTATTTGTCAACAAAAGAAATGGAGAAATCAAAACCAAATGACTGGTCACAAAAAGATTTAACTTTTATTTTAAAACATACACTTCCACTGCTACTACATACACTTTCTATCTGCATGACAGTGTATCTCACACACACAAATCTATTTCACACATTTGTTAAATGTATCAGATTAAAGAGTTCAGAATGGTATGATTAATCTGCATTTGGAAAAATTGAAGGCATGCTATTAAAAGCACTTACATGCCTTTAAGGAGAATACCTCACCCCAACCCCAGGCAGAGTAAACCCTTGTTTTGCTCCATTAATTCACTAAGAAAAAAAATTAAGGTATGCCAAAATGATCTTCGCATGTTTTGTAGGAGATAATACTAACAGACACTGGCTTTGTAGAAAAACGCCCACATTAAACTATGGTGGTGGTGGGAAAAATCATCAAAATACATAAAAAATCCAAAACATGGGCTATGTTTAGAAAGAAGAAATGAAACTGGACAAAACTCCACTGGACTGCAAAGCACTTTTCTCTGATCACTCTGGATGAAACTGGGATCTGAATATTAATAATGAGAAAGTACAAAGCACTTAAAAACACATTCCAGAAAGCAAACTGGTGCAGGTATAAAAGCAGTAAATAAAACCTTTTATTATTACCTTCCCAGATTCCAGTAATAATAAACAGCCTAAGTATTTACATTAGGAAAAAGTCTGAAAAAAAATGTATAACGACAAGCAATCAACTGTTTAACTTACTTGTAAACCACTTGATTTTAGAAGTCAATGGATATTGTAAAAATGATATTTACCCAATTTATGAAATATGCCTGGATAAATTTAACAACTTCAAGCGTAACCAACAAACTGATTGGAATAAGATTATTGAAGAGAATGATAAAAGTCAAGAAATTCAATCCAAAGTTGCTTGCTCCACCATCTGCCAAAAACCAAAGCAAATAAAAAAACATTTAAGACAATACTTAAAAGTACGTATATACAGAGTCTTCAGAGTATTGCATTAAGTTTTAAAATTATTTTTTAAATGTTCATGTCTAAGAAGAAACTTGAGAATTAATTACAATATGACTTGCCTATAAATATGACCTTCAAAAGAGATAAGGATCTCTATTATAAAGTGGAGTTCAAATTTAGCAATCTTTGTCATCTCCAATTTCTGAAAAGCAAACTTACCAGCCATCCTCTTTCATTACATTTTAAGATCATAATATGGAAATATCTCTATATAGCGACTATATTCTAAACTCTAAATTTTAGAATGTTGTATTTTTAAATGGGGAAACGTGGAGTGGAATTTTTTTCTCTATTTACCCTCACGCCTTCCTATTCTCTCCTTCCAGCCAGCAAAATACTATGAAAAAGGTAAATTTACACCACATGAAAAGAAAAGATGAAATCAGAGTTTAACGAGAGTTCTAAAAGAACTGGAAATGTGAATATTAAGATTTATAACAAGCAGTTTTATATTGCTTTTCCCTTTGGAAGTTTTAAATACCTCCAACAGTAGCATCTCAGAGAGGATGCGAATGGGAAATAGCAGTCTGCTCTCCACTATGGCAAAAGGGTACAAGATATAGCATGCCTGTCTCTGTTCAAAGACCTCTCAAAGAAAAACAGTCTCAGACAGATTTCCACGGCCTATGGAATGTGGATCTGGCTGCTACTCTAAGATCCAAGAGAACAGGTTTTGGATACTTTCATTAATACCAATTCCAGCATCAAATGAAGTAGCAGTCTAAAAGACCAGACAGCTAACATTCTCTATGACATTGATATTCTCAGTAATGACTACTGAGATGAAAGGAAGTTTGATACCTATTGCTACCTGTAAATAAAAGAATATTAAGACATTTATTGTTAACATTACCACTTCTTTTATCATCCACAGGCAATAGACTGTTCTAACTAAATACTAATAGCATTCAGAAAGATGGGGCACTGCTGGGAACCTGTTTCACTAGCACATAAAAATTAAATAACTACAGGGAAAGGGGAATAAATTGCTTCTTACATATTAAGAGTACCTGCTACAAGAAAAAGCAGGAGCTGAATGCAGCCTTAAAAGGGCATACTTTACAAAACCCAGCACAATTTCATTTAATATGCCCACATTTCACGGGGCATATAGCAGAAAATAAACTGACAAGGATAATCATTTGAACAGCAGACAAAATATCAGTGGCCACTATTTCATGTTTCTTTTATCAGGACTAAAACCAAAAGCTTCTGAACTGCTTCACTACTGTACTAACCAACACATTCTGACAACTTTTACATTTCCCAGAGAGGAAAAAACAAAAAGCACTGATAAGAATAATCAGATGAAAAATAACAAGCGAAGCAGCACATCTAAAGCCATCCTTTAATACTATAATACTACTGGAAATTATCAGTGTTCCATTAATGATTTCACTTTTTTACACCTCAACATGGAAATACAAAAGTTAAGTTTCTTCCTTAAAAAAAAAAAAAAAAAAAAAAAGAAGTTTCTTTCTCAGCATCAAAAAAACAGAACCAAGGTTCTCAATAAACAAAAGTTCATCATAAGTGCAGACAACTATTTTGTTCAACAGAAACTTTAGGAGAGTGCCTTCAAATCAAAATTCTAAGATTTTTCTTTTAAAACTTACCAGCCCACTCCCAAATCCCTACTTTGATGACTACCTTCAGCAGCTTTGTATTCAAAACTGTTGTTTCCGGAGCAGAAACTCTAGTTCTGGTTCTACGGCCTAAGCGAAGGCGGCTCTGGGCCCCCTGTAAGAAGTGCTGAAAACGTGAGTAACTGACCACAAAGTATATTTATGAAAACTTCCTGTAAAGCAAATTCCCTCACCTAAAGTCAAATTATGTCAGTATGTTGCATGCTGCCATGAAGGCCTCCATAACATCACATTGCCTCGCATCCACTGTGAGTACAGCCACCCAGTGTAACACATTAGATGAGATCTGTTGTGCCTCTTTTACCTTCTTTAGGAGCAGTCTGCTAAAATCTCACGTTGGCAGCCAATAATTAGTTAGATCCCTGTATAAGAGTTATAATGCCACAGCATCGTCTCCTGGGATGAAAGAGCTTAAAAATTCAGGAAAGTCACTGCAGCTTTAAATGTAACCCGTTGGTAATAGCTGAAAATGGCTTTTGTCTGATGTCTAGGGACCTGACTGTTTATTCCAGTGGAATGCTGATACAGACCTTGCTGAGATGTAGAGGCAAACAACACAGCTCCCCTTCCTGAACTTAGCAAGAGCTCAGACAGCACAGTAAGGTAAATTTTATACTTGCTGTGTGATATGCCTAGCTGAATGCCTTCAGTCAACAACCAATAAAGACAGACTGATAAAAACCACACTGTGTAAAGCATGGTCATCATCCTCCTTTCCAAATATGAAAGGCAACAGAACACTGAAATATTAATATACTATTTTACATCTTACAGTTTAGATCAAGATACCAGTCTCTTCCAGTATGCCTTCGATTCCATATAGCTGAACCAATAGAGCAGATCAAAGACATGGCAATAAGGATGCAGAACAGAATCAAAATCTGAATATTTGTAATCCGTTCCACATTAGACATTTTAAGAGGTGGACTTGTTGAATTCTGCAAGAGAAAAAACAACAGTGGCTATTAAATATTACAAGAGGTACACACAGTTCTCACCTTTCAAACTACATGTTACTGCATCCTTTTCTAAATATTCTCCCAAAAACATCATCATCATAAATGGCATAACTGTTTCACTCAAAAGAAAAAAAAAAAGGCAGTTTATAAATCCATGAATCAGAACATTAGATTTGTGTCACAGGCAGTTTAAAAAAAAAAAAAAAAAAAAAAAATCACACAGAACACACCTAACAGCAACAGCTAACACTAAACATTAAAAATAAATTTGCAATCACCTTATCAGTCCTACAGAAGACAACTGTTAATACAATCAAACATTTCCAAACTGTTTTACAAATCAGAAAAGCAATAAATAAGAGACATGCATGACCAATCTGAAAGTATTCTTTTTTCTCAACAAATGCATCTCAATTTTGATATTTCACACAGCAGTAGGAAAAGTAATTTCACAGTCTGAGAATGTTTCTCTTCCCTCCTCATTTTGCAAATAAAGTTTCTCTTCGTGTTCTGACAAGAATGCTTACCTTTGTACTTGAAAGAAAGCTCCACAAGAGGACAGTTTTAGGAGCAGTCAAAAATAAAAAAAGATGAACAGGCAAACTATAGTGATCCAACTTGCTCATAAAATAGTTTTCAAAACACAAGTTACAAAATACAATCAGTGAATATCCTTCCTAGTGGAAAAACTACTCTGTGACTAAGTGACTAATAATAATGAGGAATTGCTTTATTTTTTATGGTTTTACTTCGTAAGAAAGATGCTCTATTACTGGCATTTTAACTAATATATTGAATCTAGCCATGTTCTCTGACAGGATTTTCTGTGCTGTGTAACGGCATAACAAGGTAACAAACCAGACAATTTAGAGAAAATCCAAGCGACAAACCTGCATAAGTTTTGTGTCATGTCCCGTATAGACAACTATCCCATGAACCCACTGAGTATTTCTCAACTGAGCTCCGCGTAGAAGAATCTGATCAGACCCCAATGGAACAGTACTAGAAGGAAGGAGTTTTATAATTTAGCGTTAAAACAATCAATGTCAACGAATAAACATAACCAGCAGTTCTTAAATCTTATTAGCTAATTCCTCAAAATTTAGATGATTATTGTAAATATGCTAGGAACCTAATTTTCAGAGTTAACTTTTTGGGAGTGTTGACAGAGAGAAAATGGGACAGTTTAAAGCAAGTCCAAAAATGGAAGTTTGCAAAAATATTACTTACCACTTAATTTGATTATGGACACTAAAGATATGGTATTACATAGCAAGCATACTGAAACTTATCAGGGGCTAATTTACCTTTGATTCATGAAGTTTTTTTACTAAGTGTAAGATGAAACTCAACTAGTCTTACAAAACTTGTTTTTCCAAACGAATTTTCAAGTGAAATAATTTTCTGAACTATCAATATAATCCACTCTTCCAGTGAAGTAAGTACCCTTTATGAACACCATTAACTGTTTAAAACCCACAACAGTATTTCCCACAGCTTTAAATTGCAAAACCAAGTAAATTTCCTTCTGTTATTCTTTTCAAACTGCACTGAGTAAATGAGCTACAAAACCTCATAAGATGTTGGAAACATTTAACTGTCTTAATTTCAGACAGATGACTTTATACATATACTGTAGCTCAGGTTTTTCTTAAAATATAAAAAGTTTTGGAAAACTGTTACTCTATTCGTGGGACAAACAATACCCTATTTTTGCACTTTTCTTTCTATAAATACCAGCTAGCAGTTCTGACTTGTCTACAGTGCTCTAGTATTTGGTATTCTAACCTAAAACTACTACCTCTACAGCTGTTTGAAACCAACACATTATGAAGATCACAAATAAATTGCTTAATAACAGCAACTATATCTCTGATACATAAGCTATAAAGAGTCTGAGGAAACCAGGATATCGGGCAACATTTTTGGTAGCACAAAGCGCATGAAGTCAGCCTCAGTGAGTAAGTTTCAGGTAACAATTGTTTCTGGTACATCATGTCCCCTTCTCCTCTCACACACAAGCTTTTAAGAGTCAAAGACTGCAAGTCAAGAGGAAAACCCACATTCTTCCCTAAAATTAGCAGTGGCAATGTTAATTTGCAGAAACAAGAAAAAAAAAAAAATCTATCTGGAAAAATATTTGAGTGCTTTTACATAAAAACCGAATAAATAAAAAAACCCACTCCACTACAACTTAGTCTGCTTACTTTTCAGGAAACTATCACATAGCACACTGACTGTTTAAGGAATCATTCTCCCCACCAAGTAAGTACGTTTCAGCAACTGAAATGCTGAATGATATTGCCATGGAAAATAATTTCCAGGTGCAGGCAATTCATCAAAAGAAGGAATCGAAAAAGAAAACTGAAATATAAAACATACTGAGATTTACTTGCTTTCTAAATCTCAACTGTACTGCTCTTTTATTTGAGTTGTTGTTCATATCATGGCAAAATTAAGAGAATAAATGTCCTTTCTAGTATGAAAGGAACTGCTGGGGTTTGAATTACACAAGAATCATTAAGAGGGACTCCTGTTGCCATCAAAGATTCCTTCTGCACTTTTATTTATTTATTTGTAGGCCTGGATCAGAATCATTCTAAGACTTTTGGACCATTCATCAGCACACCACAAAGACATTTCAAATAAGGAATGGATTACATGCCATTCCAAGAATAAGTAGATATTTTTAGTCTATTAACATGAACAAGAATGTCACAGAAGATGAAAGGCATTTAACCAGGGTAAGTTACTTTTACGTTCCCCACAGATAAACTGGAAACCTTTTCAACTATGGACCTTCTCTGTAATGCCAAAAGACTTTCTGTGCTTCTACGACTTCCTATCCCTTTTACTAACACAAGAGTCTCTAGGAAGGCAGAAGTCAAAACTTTCCACTCTTAATTCTTGTACTCCTTGTAGAGTCAGGTGAATTCTAAGACTCTTCCTCTTTCCCCTCTTCAAAACTGTGAAGAATATGCAGTAAAGTCCTTTCTTGATTCTTTTTTCCATCAGGACACTAGCTGATGGAATGGATACCCTTCTCCAACTTGGGACAGGAATTTCTCCTCAAGGGTCTGTTATTGGGAAGACAATGAGAAGAGAATTGAGATTGCAGCCAATGGGAGTCGTCTCCAGCAGAGCTGCTGCACAGACCGAGGAGATGAAAACAGACAGCAAAACAACCAGGGACACAAAAAGCCCAGATCTGCCAGGTGTCACGCTGACCTCTAATGAAGTGATGGTGCAATGACTTGACAGAACCCTCAAGTTTCTATTTCCTGGCCTCAGCCTTCTCAAAACTGCTCCAATTCACCTGATTCTTCTTGTATGCTATGTAACTAATGACTCAGCAACATACTTGGGCTGCATTCCGTAAGGGATGTTTTCAATGGGGAAATACCTTTCAAAATACTTTTCTGCCAGGGCTGTCAAGGGTATATTAAGAGCTAATAGTTTCTAAGACACATTTGAAAACTTGCATATCAAAATTTTTTTCTTAAGCATATTTCACTCTTATCCAAAGATTTCTTCAGTATGCCTTCAAGGAAACATTTACTTTAGGTCTGGATAATCAATATCTTCCCTTGTTTTCAACTTGCTCACCCTTTGTCTCTGAGCCATTCTCTGAGTCTAATCATAATTTCAAATTTATCCAGGCTAAAAGAACTTTTCTCCTTTCTCTAGCAATTGTCTTCATTGTCTCAAACCAAGTGACATGCTTCTGTATATTCCTGAGCATAACAAAGAGCTGCACGCTTTATAGATAAGAGTTAACACACTCAAAAGCTGAGAATGCCTCTTTCTGTCCACAGATTTAGCTAAAAAGCAAAATAACTGTAGTGGAATTCTACCTCCTTGAATACTAAGCATCCAAAAGAAAAAAAAGAGAACCTTTGGTTTTTTGTGTTGTTCTCCCATGAAGGGGAAAAGAAAAGACTGAAAAGTTCAACCAGATACAACATTTATGGCACTCATGAGTTATCTAAAGGGAAAGATGAGGGAGATACATTCTCAGTATCCTCCAGTGTTTTTGCAAAAATGCTAACATGGTAGTGGATAAAAAGGAAATAACAACTGCTGGATCTACGCAATCTGGTAGGAAGGTCTTAAGGATCTGGATAAATAAATATCAGTTGGATGAACCTGTGCTACCTCTAATATGAGCTGAAAGAAAACTCATCCCTGATTTTTCAGGTTGCAAATAAGGTCAGGATCCAAAAAGAGTTACTTACCTGCAATTCTTTTTCACTGAAGGTAAATATTATATTAGAGCCACACTTCTAGACTATCTTACTGCACAGAAACTATTATTCAAAATATTCCAAAACGGAATTTCTCAAATGACAAATTGCTTGACCAGCAGATGGCATTCCTCCTACACAGTCTTGAGGCACAATAGCCATCAGCACATTCAATGTTTCTTTTTTAAATCAGATTTTAAAATTAAATAATTAGATTAAAAAGAAAAATATGTTTTTCTCTCTAGACAGGGAGGAAGGATGAATGTGTGGATCTATTATAACTATTACCTTCAGAGAAGAATTACAGGTAAATGTTTTTCTCTTCTTAACGACAAGTACAGTGGAATTAGAATAGATCCACCCTCTTGTGACTGAAAACTCCCGGAATGCATCTGTAAGAAATCAGTAAATAAAAAACGGAATATAAAAAAAAAAAAGGTATTTAATAATTAATTAATACTATATATATCAGTCTAAAACCACAAACATGAATAATATTGTATATGGAGAAATAAATGCCTACCAAATAAAAAAGAAATCCTGTAAGTCTTTGGGAATGAAGGACTCACCAATTCTGGAACTAGTAATGAACTTCATACTCCTAATACATCATGTTCGGTTCAAACCCATAGAACACTCCATGTATCACTATTTGGTAAGCAGTTTTACAAGCATGTATATTCCAATTGCATTGAACCTGCCTATTTTTACAGTAACATACTTTCAGTAAGCTAAGGTATTAAATGCCTCAGACACCAAATTAGAAGAATTTGAGGTATATAGTGACAGACTCAGTTCCACTCCAGACTTTGACACACAAAAGAAAACAACAATAAAAAAAAAACAGAAAAAAAACTACTTCTATTCAGTTTCTATAACAGAAACTTAACAGGCAAGGGATGAGATACTTAAGAAGAGATATTCCAGAACTATTAGAATTTGATTAGCACTCCCTTCTATTATTAATAGCTACTGCTTTATGAAGGTCAATTAGTACAAAAAAGAAGTTGTAGACATTAGAAGTACAGTTTTACCCATTGTTTTTTTAAAGAATGAAGTCTAATAAAGAATACATCAGAAAAGATTTTTACCTCTCTGGTCTTAACAGAATAAAGGCTTTACTATTCATATTTTAACTTAAGTAGTTTAACAACATATAGCTATCTACTGTTGGATAGAACATACTGAGATGATCTTCGCTGGATTTACATACCCATGCCCATCCAGTCTGATGTTTCCAACAAAGTCATAGAGATGTCGGTTTGGGCTCTCACATTCAATTCTGCCTGAAAGTCTCATCAAGCTTTCTATATCCTTTATGTCTGATGTTAGTGGCAAACCCTGTAAACAAAATTAGTTAGTAATGACATCAAAAATCACTTTCCAATAATTAAATGTACTCTAAATCTGGTAGTGCAAAACCAAAAGAAACAGTATCGCTAAGGGAACATAATGGGACTGCTACCACTTCGCTATCACACCGCTGCTACAGACAGTTAAAAAGTCACCTTGGTATCTTGAAACATCATGATGAAGACAGGGTCATAACCCATCATGCAACTCAGAAAGAATGTCCCGGCATGGAGACTGCATACTCAGTCAAAAACTACGATTCCCTACCTGTCCCTTGAGGACAATATTGGCATTATCAGCTTCTTTCTGCAGGGCTTCTCCCTCATGTATCCTCTAAAACAAAACTAATACCCAACTACAACTCTTTCCACCTATTTTCCCCAAAAACCCCACCCTAAACCAAAGTGCAAGGTATGGTTTAGGAGTAACCACTTGTTCCTTCCACTTAATTAATTGAACAAAACCTTGTATGATGTCAATAACCCATATATTTTTATTCAAAGCGTTAAAATTTCACAGTCTTCTAAACTGGACAGTAATGTCATAAAATATGTTTCAATAAGCAATGATAGATGAAAGTAATATTAGTGATATTCTCAAAAATGAAACTCCTACCTGTCGAATTTTTAAGTTTGTCTCACCATCTAAGTTAGATGTTTCGATGTAGCACATAGCTTGCGGTTCACTATTAAGAAAAAAAATTCCTTAGTTTTAAGTTATAATGTCAAAATCCACGAACTTTCTGTAATCTTTTAAAAGTTATTTAGGCAATTGTGGTTTGTTTTTTTTTTTTTTCTTATCAAATCTTCGGAACTACAATAATTTACAGCCAAATCTGTAAAACCAACAGTACTTTACATTTTCAGAAAAGGTTGCCAAAACCTACCTACCTTACATGAAACACTGCTAAAAATGCTGTACGTAGTAAGTTTTCTATGTTTTTACATGAGATTAAGATACAGACACAAATGTAGTACATCTGTAGTGCCTACTACTGTAGGCAGCAGTAGTTTAGACATGGAAGTTTTCTTGTGAAGCGTTCTCTTATAAAAAAATGTCTAAATTACGGATAACACAACACAGGTTTTGAAACATATCTGTCCTCTATGCAATTTTAAAAAGCTTTTTTATAAATGACAAGATTTAAGTTTATGCAGAACATTACTACTTGAATAGTTCATCTATGTGACATGTACTGCTAAAAGGCTTATTGCATTTAATTTTTTTCAATACCATTTGATATGTAACACAGCAGTATTTTGTAAAATACTTTCAGGTTTTAAAACATATAAACATTATAGGAGTATTAACTATGAAGACAGAGATACAGAGGACAAATTACTTTTCTGCAAATTGATATTAAACAAGAACACGTCTAGCAGGTCAAGATTTCTGAATTACTTCACTCAGCTCCCATTTTCTGGACATGAGGATCGAACACTTACTACTTATATCTATAATAGAAAGATGTCTTGATCTTGTAAAGTCATAAAAATCCTCTTCAACTTAAAAGAATAAATGTTTACTCCCTACACCGCTTTAAAGCTTTTAATATTTTTCTTCTTTCTAGCATGAGATTGAAGCATCACGTGTTTTTTTAAAACTTGCTTTCTTACTGCAACAGTGGCTACTGATAAGTGACTTAACTTTATCCTGCAAGCATTTTAAAACTATGTAGGCCATTCTAACATTTTTCTAAAGCAAAAGCATTAAGATCTGATAAATTATTATCACAAATTCCTTTTAGGCTAGCATTTTCTTCTTGGCAAACTTTTCTAAAAATGTAAATAACTTCTGTTTAGATCTTTTGGATGGAATCACCTGTATAAAACTTTATTACAATTCTAGCATTTTTATCAGTTAATAGTAAAAAACAAACAATATTTTTGTGAAGCACTTTCGAAACAGACTAAGGCAGCAAAGACATTTTAAGTGAGACACATGCTTAATTGTAATTACTGTAGCAGATAGCAGTGACCTCCAAAGTAAGTTACAGATAGATCAAGGCAGGCCCATTGATTTGTTAGGGAAAAACAAAGTGCGGTAACAGTGCAGACAATAGCATAAAGCTGACGTCTCTAAGAAACATGCATTTTGTCACAATACACAAGAACAGCGCTGCTTTTGCCATTGCATGCAGCAGAGATTGTGCAACATCCAAGTTTGTGCAGAGGGTCCTCTACCAGTCCTACCAACATTAAACTACATTCTTTGCTGGAAATAGTGGGTTGGTATAAACGTGTATATTCTTCTTAATTTGCTCTAAGGAATTAAACTTATATTTATCCTGGTGTTTTAGTGTGTGTTTATTCAATGACAACTTCTGTGACAAAATTTCATGGGGATAGTGTAAAAACCAACGAGGACTGAAACAAAATTTCATTTCTTGGAGAGTTATCATGCATTTACACTTTAATGATCTGTACTCTTAGCAACCGCACCCTTTCTAATTTTATAAATGTCTGGGTTTTGGTGAAGAAAGGTGAACAGCAAAGCAAAGATTATCAGCACGGCAGTGTTCTTCATATTTGGTATATGAGGACCCACATACACATATCCTGTGCAACTGCTTTATTCTAACCTTGATGACAGACTGATGAGATCAGCTGGGAGATGTTCCCCATTGGTCACTTTCACTACTTCCCCTACTGCCACCTACACATCCCAGTTTGAAAATGATTAGAACAAAAATAAGTGACGGGGGGAAAAAAAAAAGAAACAAAACAAAAACCAAAAAACCAAATGGACAAAGACAAAAAGACAGAGTTTGAAATTATTATACAAACAATACATGTTAATTTAAAATGTCTGATGACAATTTTTTCAAAATCTATTTTAATCAGGTCAGAAGGAAAAGCGCTAGAATATTTTCATTTTTACTTGCGTGGATTGTTTTACTCTAAGGCACCAATTTTAAGCTGCAGAACAAACTGGTATTGTAGGGTAAAAATAAAAAGTTGATATGCTTATTTCTCAACTGACAAAGTTTCTAGCCACTCCATACATTAATTAAAAAAGTAAAAGGCACAACAAAAGATTCTCCACCAACTTTTCTGAAAAGTCAGGTGACAAGAACCTTTCTAGGTAGACGTGTTGAAATCTTGTATTTTGTTTCAGCTTTGTAAATTTCAATTTACACTGAACTAGCAAGAACCAACTGGAATTAAATCCCAGAAGTTTGTGTCTTTCTACTGTAAGAGATTATAGTTTCCTAAAATAATTAAGATCTTATTCTCCAGAAACTGCTATTGCTGGTAAAAAGAACCAAATATTATTAGTTTGAATTAAAACCAGGCCCACAGGCTTGCACTGGTGTTGAAACCTAAAATGTAAGCGGGCACGAATGAACACCTGGAACACAAAATTGACGAGACCGTCTTCCTGGAGAATGTGTGGCCATGTGGAGATAAAAAGTAGAGAAGGAGAGCACATGCTGGTATGGAGGCAGAATGAGAGGTAATGTCGTAGCACAGGGTTCTCTCCTGGGAGGTGGGCTGCAACAGGACTCTAGGAATATAACTAAGAAGGAAGTTTTAGCTGGAAGAAATGCCTGAACTGGACCCAGAAAAGCAATCATGATTCAAGGAGTCCCCTTTGCAAACTGGATCCTAGAAGAAAACCTGACAGGAAAATTCAAGGTGAGGAATGGTCACATTGGACAGTGTGTTCTGACAAGGGTGGTAAAGTGAGGTTAAGCAAAGAGGTAACAGTGCTGATGAGTCCAGTAGCAGCTAACTATTATTTCAATTTACCAACACGTGACAGAGGATTCCTTCAGGAGGGACAGGGCTCAGAAAGGAGGCTTTGCAGGCAGTTGGTATTTTTCTGTGTGCAAACTACAATTGGAGCACACTGTGATGCAAGTGTCCTCCAAATCCAAAAGGGCAAAACAGTGAAGACATCAACACAAAGACTCAAATTTAGGAGCTTACTCATGAAGATTATAAAGTTGCTCTGAGAGAATGTGATCTGTTTTGCTTGCAAAACACTAGGGTTAGCATGACAGAAGCTATTATCAGGCCAATAGAACAAATGTTCTTTGCTACATGGTGTATTGCATATGAAGGTGGTGGAGAAGCACCAATAACATTTATAAATGTTTCTCGAAGTACAGAAGTAAAAGGTTTATAGAGGATACTCAGTACAAAAACATCTCAAGTTATGACAAACATTAGTACCGAAGACAGACTGTGGGGAAAATTTACAGTGTTATTTGGCAACTACTTTATACTTCGTAATAATTTAAGAGAAGTGTTTTAGAAACAGCTACACTTAATTTTGAGACATAATGGAAGATGGAATAAACAATATACTAGTCTACACCACACAGTCTGTCACAGAAACACATAAGACCCTAACATTATTAATTGTATGTATGAGTGGATTTATTAACTTCAGTGCGATCATAGAGGATTTGTATCTAATCCATAATCATACACATTACAATAATGCTTCTGCTCGTACCAGAAAAAAATATGGAAACTGCATTGTAAACATACAGTAATAAATCAAAGTAAAACTGATCATATTTAAATAATCTTCATTGCAAAAATTCTTAGAATATGTTGTCTATTGACCTGATCAAATAGATGTTGAAAAATGTGCATCTTCCACATAAGATGTGGATTTCTTAAATAAAACTGTCCAAGGAAATGATGATAAACAACCTGTGATTGTCCATGGTAAAAGAATCACAGCATTACATGCTACAAATTAAGTCCTGCTTTCAGTGCTGAAATTATTCACAATATATATATATATATATTAGAGAATAAAGTGAATATTCAGCTCAGAGACAGTGCTAATTTGGTGGTTCACATCTCGTTCACTTTTTTTTTTTCTGATTCAACTATCAAAATGGTGACTATATCTACTATAAACTTTTCTGTTCCCTGTAATATATCCATTTTAATTTATTTATATGATGCAATTTGTTAGGTACATATGAAAAACCCAACTTGGTTAAATACGGCAGTTGAAGTCGAATTTTTAGACAGAGAATCAGCCTTTTTTGTATTATATCCAACAACAAAGTAACATACTAAGTTTTTCTTAGGGGTAAATTGAATGCCAGTGTAATTGTAAAACTGTAGTTGTCACAGTGTGAAGAAACACTGCCTGAAATTATAAATGCCCAAATGAATAAAAGACTACGCTTCAGAACAGCAGCATTTTTGTTTATTCCTTATTTCCTTGGAGCAATCACAAATAAATAAATAAATAAATGCAGGGTAGAGAAACCAGCCTCTACACTATAAGCATCAGTGGGCATCTCTACCTTGATGAGAGCAGTACAGTGTCAGCAGGTATATACTCTTTGCCTTTTATTATAACTATATCTCCAACATCTACCTGAAAGAAAACTGGGAATTGGTTAATGGTCTCAAACAAAATATGTTATCCCTTTGTTTTAAGCACAGTAAATATTTACCTGCTGAATTTGCCAGAAAGACTGTTAGAAACTCACACGCTTAGAGAAGCCTATAGGTATTAGGTACTCAAAGGTCATGGAATTGTTTGGAAATCTATTCTTTAATAGGCCTAATCTGACCGTCTCTATGCAGTTCTTTACTTTTGCTAGTTACTGTAAAATATTTTATTGGAAGACTGAAGTTGAGTTGAAGAAGAAATTAAGCCCCCCTAAGTTCTGTTGCAACACACTATATATATTTTTTCAGGCTTTCAGGCATGGAAACCAATAAAACTAAGGGACTAGATAGATAGCATAACACTTAGTCATTGAAAGCTACCTTTAACAGTTCCTTCCTGACTACTGCACAACAGTCTTTAAAGTTCTCCTGGTTAAAGCCAAAGAAGTTCATGAAATACAACAAAGTAAGTGGTTTCCAGAAAGAAGTTTCTGCTTTGGCATGCCAAATAAAACTAAGGAACTGTATAATTTTGCCATATGCAAATATTCCCAAGTAAATTATATTATTCAAGTTATTTTCCACTAAACTTAAAGCCCACCATTTAACGGCAGTTTTGCCTGACTCATGACATCAAAACTGACTTCACTTAAAAGTGCATTTTAAGAGACAAGTATTAACAAGCAAAAAAACCAGAATACAAAAGATCATACATTTTGCAACATACCAGTTAATTCTTATCAATGACAATTATCTGGAGAAATAAAGCAAACATTAAATCTGCATTATGCTCTAAAAGTCACCAACATAAACACACACCTTTTCCCAGTGGACAATCTCCCATGCACCATTTCGTAGTACTGAAAAAAAGAAAAAAAGAGAAGAAAGAATTTTCCAGTCGTACAATCTAACTGCAGTATACAGGTATGTGTTAGATTCCTTATCAGACACAGCTCATTTACACAATATTTTACACCATGCCTTGCTTCTATAAATTCAGCTCAAACATTTCAATTATACAGTACATATTCTGTGTAACAGTTTTTTGTACCATAGAATCTTATTACAAAGTCAATAAGAACGTTTTACACTGT
Source organism: Chroicocephalus ridibundus (assembly GCF_963924245.1). Taxonomy (NCBI): domain Eukaryota; kingdom Metazoa; phylum Chordata; class Aves; order Charadriiformes; family Laridae; genus Chroicocephalus; species Chroicocephalus ridibundus. Next base: position 68,735,291 of record NC_086288.1, read on the forward strand.
TTGAGAATCAACAAAATCTGGTATAGATTGTATGATAACGTGGTATTTTCTAAATTAAATTAGTAATTGCAATAAAAAGTTCAAAAGTCAAAAAGTTATGAAATTACTGGGGGGGAGGAGGGTGGAGAAATAAATTCAAGAATTTTCTCAGTTCAAATATTGATGAGGTTCATACAAAAAAGATTCACAAAAAGCCACCAGCAGACTTCTCAGTATTCAGCTGTTCTTACTGTTATTGTCATGTCAGAGGACTTTAGCATCATTGCAGTCGTCTCCTCCATAAACATATTGGAAATCCCCAAAATCATTCCCCCTAAACCCATGCAATTTAGCCTAAGATTTAGTATAGATTTTCACAGGCAGCAGCAATTAATATTGCAAGCACACTCCACCACTCCAGTTTTAAGTATTGCTCCTATGATATAAACCCCATGCCTTGTTTGCCAGTTAATTGCCAAGAATATGTTTTCAGAGAATAATAAAGGTGCCTTTTTTTTTTTATTAGCACCAGTTACAAAGCTATTGAAGATTAATCTGCAAGAAGCAAATGAAATTAAAAGAAAATGTATTGCCATGTATGAGTACTCAGATGGCTCCGAGACTGTTCTCTTTCACTCTGTCTCTCTGCTTTCAAATTGCCAGGATGCTTACCTAAGTACCTGATCAGGATCCAATTCTTATACAAGCATGTGTTGATTTCAAAAAAGTGGATCAAAATCTGGGAATACATATGGCCTTTACATCTAAGTCTTGCTCTAGGTTCTGTCCAGATTGACCCCTCTTCTTGTATTTCTCAATTATTTCTGCAAGTCATTACCGAACCTCCTTAACAATTCTTTAGGAAAAGATAAATTCTCTTACCCCTCCTTCCCCAGATTTATTAGTGCCATATTATGCTCAGGGCAATGGTAAATGGAGCAATCTCCCTTTCGGACAGTACGCAAGATATTTAATGACTGTCTCACCAATCAGTTGATCATTACGCAAAATCTATTTTGACAAACTATTTCCCTTCACTGGGAAGACTACAGATCCAGAGTGAGAACTGGTTGCAATACTGTCCTAAGGAACCGAAGACATTTCATAATTGTGCCACCAACTACATACTTCCATCTCCTTGTGTCAGCAATACCGTTTGTGAAGCCACAGCATCAACCAGATGAGAGAACTGATGAGGATTAAAAATATACCTTGCAGCAATCCAGATGACTAGGTTTCACAAATAGCTGAAGCAAAGTAACTGCCAGTGGAGTTCTGCAGGTCTGAAATGCAAATAAGCTGCCAGAGGTGTCCAAGGGCTTCTTAAAAAGTGCTGGCTGCAGAAGCACCTGCACTGCTGAAATACATCCTAAGGCTGTTTCACATGCATCCAAGCTGACCTAACATAGCATTGCCACGGCAAAGGGAAGGTCCTCTTCTGCCCTCACCCCATGCGAAGGTGTGTGCCCTCACTGCTTAATGCCTGCTGCCGCTGGTGTTTGTTGGACCCCTTCATGAGCCAGTTTAACCCACTAAACGGAAGGAAACTGTCAGCTTTCCTTTCTGGATGTTTCCTGCTGGTTTAGCTGGTTAAAATCAGCTCACAAATGGATGAGTCGGACTCATCAAAACATCCTGAGACACCTGAACTCTCCAGAGTACTCTAACACTAACCTGATCCAATAAGCTTTTAAGCACTATTAACATACACTGACATTTAATTAAATCCATTTTCTTATAAGAACAAAAAAAGAAGCGGTGTTGCTATGCACCTTTTGCATAATGGTTAAAGAACTTGTGCCATAAAGTCTTCTGCAGTCTGGCTTTCACATTTGTATCTCCCGTTTTTCATGTCTTTAACAACAAACTTTCAAAAGCACACTCTACCTGCCCTACAGAAGACTACTTCTCCACACTGCAGAATCACACACTTCTTCATGTCTGAGTGTCTGATGGTGTCCTGCTATAGATGTATGCTGCCCGAGGTAACAAAAATCATCCCTAATGCAGCCTAATAAATCAAAATCCTCTGCGAAAGGTTTTTTATAATAATGGAAATTTAGAAAGTTAATTACTTAAGGTTAACTGAGACACAGACGGCCTTTAAGGAACAGACAGATGAAGGAAAACCCATATTCAGAATCTATACATTCATATTCTATTTCATTAACAATTTGGTATGTTTAAAAGGCAACCAAAGGTGGAGCTGGATATATAATGTACTACGCACATTGCTACTTTTCAGCATTACAGAACTGCTGAACCCATGAAAACAAAGAGAGTGAGCATCATACTGATTAAATATTTAATTATTGCTTTGACAATAGGCTGTATTTGACAATACATTTAAATATTGCTTTGACAGTACACTAGGATCAATGTTGTACTTATTTGAATCCTGCATTAGCCTAAGAAACTTGTTTCTCAGTGCTAGCAATATTTTATGTATCCTCATTATACTTTCAACTTCCAAGACGTGTGCATGGAACGTTCAGGAATTTTAGGAACAGTCACCAAACAGCTGACCAACTAGGTAACCCAGGAGAAGAGGCAGGAAGGACAGTAAAACAAGTTTTATTTATTTAAAATTTTGTACACTCTGGGGAAAAAAAAAATTAGAAGGCACTTCAAGATTCACTGCCACCTAAAACTGATGGCTGCAATCTCAAAAGCTATGAATGCTTGATGAAAGCATTGAATTTTGGATGCCTACATTAGCTTTCCTTTGGTTATCTGTTTCTCCAGGCCTGTTCTCTGGAGATTCCTATTCCCAGTGCTTTCAGTCAATAGATTTATCTCCCTGCCCTAAGCCCTCCAATACCTCCTATTGAGATACATGCTCAATAGTTTCATAAGTTACCTTCCCCCTCTGTCCCCCATAAATTTGCAGTAAATTTTAAGATTTATGTACAATTTAGGTAGGCTTTAAAATGTATGTTTTTAAGTTAGAGACATTTCCAGTGGCTAGCAGTGGCAAACAATACTGACCACTTCCCTCTCTAAAAAACTTAAGGTTATGTTTGCTATTTATTTAAAAAAGATTCCATGTAAGATTCTCCTCTTTGTGGTATTTTTCATACTTTCTGCAATCAAATTCACGTGACACTCACTCCTCTTCCTGTTCATAAAAGCAGGACCAGCTCTTTCAAGACAGGCCTACCTTAGAACAGATAACATGAAAAGTTAAAGAGCGGCAAAGCAGGAACTTAAACTTGGGCCTTCCTACCTGACAAGTGTGTTTAGGACACATTAGCTAACATCTCCCTTGCTTTCTGAGCTAAAATAATCCTCTGATTTATACCTTTTCTTTTCTTTATTAAAATGTTTGTTTCTTTGTTTTTTTTTAAAAAAAAAATTACATTCCAAAGTTTCAGTTTGGGTACACTGGCTAAATATCTCATTATCTCTAATCAAACTATTACATTGATTTCATATTAAAAAAACAAAATAAACCTGTATTCATCCTTATCCAAAGTTCCGAAGCAGCACAGTAACATAGTTCCATTTTATGAATTGTCATTCCAATTGCAGTTTTCCAAAATCAAATTATTCAAGATTTGCTGGTTGAAAAAAAATTATGATTTGCATACTTAGAAATGCATAGACTTTTCACCATAATCTAGACCCACTAAATATAGCGGTGATTATGATCTTTTAACAGCTACAGCATCACCTGTGATGAGTAAATATTAAAGTTTCTTAGGAACCTCATAAACTTAATCTATAATGTATCCCATTTTGTGGGGCTAATGTGACTGCAAATTGTTATTTCAACTGTTTAGATTCCAACTTTTGAAATAATCTGCATAAGCAATTTCCCACTCAATTACCTCTAAGCAGTTCCGATGACATTACCACTACTTGCAAAAAATTCAAAAAACAACTCCCCACAAACCACAATTAATAAGCTTTAAAAAGTTTCCTACCTTGGGTTTGTTTCTTGTTCACCGCATTATCAGCTTTATGCCTTTTCTAAATTAAAAATGCATAGTGGTTAAAGACTTTTGTTGACATGATAAAGCTTTCACACTTAAGATAAAAACCACACGTATCACCCCCTCCCACTCACCAACCCCAAAAAACAATTTTAAAAAAAAAACCAACACATTTTAAACGGGACTATGGATCACTTGCATAGTTATATTCATCAGGAAAGTCACACCCAGTTCCAGGCTAACCGTGTTGTACTAAAATGTCCTCCCATGTGCACAATCGCTATCTAAACAAGTTCCGTATCTACGGAAGTGGTTTATACGTGTACGATAACTTTGCCCTTTCCTGCAATCAGGAGATGATTCTACCAGAGCAAAGATCATGGAACTATTCTTCATACAAGTATCTCATACAGAGCTGAAGTCAAGCAACGACTGTGTAAATACATGACTTCACTTGCACAGAAGTGCCTGCAGACTTCAGCAACACTAACAAAACCAGACAAAAATCAACAACCCCTTCTCCACCTAAACAGGCCATGATGTCCCTCAGTTTTAATATACCTGTGAGTAACCTTCTGACAGAAATATTCTGCTGCAGCTGGTAACCACCAGCATTTTCAAGGTATAATCAAACTCATCTTAGCTACAAAAACCTTAGGTGACCACTAGTTTAAACACATTATTTAAGACTAACGAACTCAGTGCTTCCTGAACAGGAACAGGATCTGAAAAGTTACTTTAAAAAGAATTAACTGCTTTAAGTAAGCTTTTTGAAGAGAGCTACAGAATTCATGCCTTTGAAATACAAAGAAAATCAGAAGCAATCGTGTAAATTGAAAGAAAAATAAATCAAGTTACTTAATGGATGTATTTCTAATAAAATGCTGGTATGACTCTGAGCAAGCAGCTCTTAAAAGGTCACCTTATCACTTTGCAACAACTAAGTTAAAGTATTACCTTACACTAGATTTTCAGAGATTATCAGCAGATTCTCCTTTCAAAAAGATGGCTGATTTTACAGATAAATAACCTTTGATCAATGGGAAGGCATAACAACTTGACCAAAGCAGGTGTTTATTTGCCCACAGGAAGAGTCTCCTCCAGCTTGAAAAGTAACAGTTTAATGTCAGTTGCTTTCTGAGCTATGATGGGTGAAAATCATTGGAAACAGCCGACAATCTAGCACTGCATATCACAAATTTTGCTGGCACTTCTGAAGCATATATGGAAAACACATGCTGTTCATGAATAATCTTAGTTTTCTGCTAAGATCTTCGGCTTCTTGGGATTTGGTTCTTGAGCTGAAAGTATTATTTTGTTAAGTATATGTATTGATATCGATATATAAGGTTCCCATCCAAAAGCCAATTAATCTTGCTTTAGTATTAGATGAAGATAACCATTCCTGGAGATATTAGATATCTCACTGGGTAAAGAAACTAAGACATGATGAAAATTAAATGTTAAGGGAGAACACACTGATATTTTACTACACAGCAAGTGGTCATCTTTCCCAGGGAAAAAAAAAAAGCACAGCTGTCAGAGTCAGCCAAATATTCCTGCAGGATATAACCAACAGGCAACATTAGATTTCATACCTGTTTGACTACAAAACTAAAGCAAATTGTTTTGTTTGGACTATAGTCTGTGAAACTCAGCTGTGCAAGTGAGAAATTGATGAAGTTACCATCAGCTATATACACATATATATACACATATACACACAGAGCCTTTAAATTAGCAGCTAAATTCTCCCAATCAGCTCCTTCACCTCATTCAGTTTCAAAAAATTACAGCAGGAATTAACTACACGCTGAGGCAATGGAAATTTAACAGAAAGAAAAATAGTATTTGAATTGCCTTTAGATACTTGTGTAGTATATTTGGAAATGTGAACTTTATTGTTATAGCTGATACATGCAAAAACCACCTAAACCTGTTCTCTGTTTCCTCCCCATGTCAAACTGTACACTTCAAGTTGCAAAAGGCAAATGGTACAAACAAATGACATAAAAGTAAGGTGACTGGATGAGATAATTTTAAAAAGGACACTTTGTACAGTAGCAGCAACCTCAGTTTTATATTTGCCTAGACACTGACAGATGGTGTAAGTCTGTAAGCATTAACAGCAGAACTGTTAAAAATATCTGAAAGAACATGAATTGATTTTATGTTTTTTTTTTTTTAAAAGGGATTTTGTTTCTGTAAGGAGAAAGCAACAAAGACATGTAAGAAGAAGGTGACTATTGGGAAGTAAATACTAGAAATGCAAAATAGAACAAAAACATTTAACGGAAACACCGTTGTCTCTTTCAGGACCACTCAACTCTGTGGCCCAGGAGCCTCGTACACCCCAGAGGTACAATATATGTCACTACCATCCATCCACAGAGGTAACTGAGGAGATTGAGTTAACTGTATCGGCAGGAAAGGCCGCATGTGCCCAGCCACCCTCCATTTCAGAGCTTCTTTGCAGCTCACCACTCTTCCTCTTGATCATGTTTCTGCATATACATTGTAATTCTGCTCAAATATAGTAAATCTGATGTTCCCAGAAAGCCGCCTATTTGTGTGCAGGGCAAGACTATACTACCTGCAACACTTTCCAAAAATCAAGAGAACAGCCCACAACATCAAAACCCAGGAACGCTACTCCTCTAGTGGACAAGGCACGCCATATGATGATGCATCTAACTTCTTGTCCTCAAAATAAAATGTCTGCAGAACTAAAAGAGAACAAGAGAGGATTAAGAAATTCTTGGCATCCAGAGTAATTTGGTAAAGCATCAAGACTAATCCCTTAGATACAAAAAACATCATCTGAAGCTAAATGACTCAATGATGTTATGCAAATTAAATAGCCAGGTTCTCCAACAGCAGGCAGGAAGGTACTCTGAAAACTCCAACATCTTTTGTATGAAGTAAAACAGAGCCTGAAATTCCTTTCCCTAGACACAGAATAGAAGAAGCCAGTATGGACCCTACCCACAAAACAGAAGAAGGCAGAAAGGACACGTTGGTTATGACAATATCACAGCTCTAAGTTTTCATTCAATGCAAGAAGGAAGCAAAAGCATCACTACCACAAACACCAACTGGAGAGAGCCAAGGAAAGCCTGGCGTAGGTGGGGGCGCCTGCCTAACAAGGACAAGTGTTTCATGGGCGTTCCTGGCCATCAGACATCAGCAGATCACAATTAGCACCAAGACATGAAAGACTAACAATAAATTACACCGGGCTGGAGCAACTGGGCAGAGTGAAAAAGGCCTATTCCCCTTGCTGTCTACAAAACTGTGCCAAGTCACAACACTGAAAACAAGGATTTTATGCATGTGACTTTAGAAATAAAGGGATGCATCACATGTATGGACCTGGATTTGACAACTGGAAAAAATCCATTTTTAAAACTTTAAAAATGGCACATTAGTGACCTGTACTCATTCATCTCAAATGTACTACACCAAATAGATTACTATTCTAAACATACTGAAAGCGTCACGTTATAATTCCAGTAAGAGGTTAAAAGACACTTTTTAGAAAGGTCCAGGAATTATTTGGTCATGAAACAAAAATCCATCCAGTTTCAGGTCTGTAGGACAAGTGAAGATGCTGGAGACTATGCAGCCTCGTAGATCTGCAACTCTGAGTTCCTGAGGGCTTATCTATTTTTCTCGAAAGGCACCTCAAATAAAGATGTAAAAATAAAAAGGATTACGGAAAGATTTTTTTTTAATCCTACCTTCTTCATGGACTGGACTAAAGTCAGAAGTTCTCACAACTTTTCTGTAAAATGTTAGTCTAGTATCTCATTCAAAAATTGATCTTAAATCCAGCTCACAAGTATAATTATTGGGAGTAAAGGACTCTGCTCTGCTCATGCAAGAAGAAAAAAAAATTTTCTAACCAAATAAATATTTAAAGGTTATTTGGTTTTAAAACCAGATTTCACCTGAGATGAACTCAATAGTTTCCAATGTTCTTTTAGCAGAGCCCTTGCTTGAGAAAACTAGCAATGCTCTCGACTTGACTGGGTTCTGTGGAGTCTTTGGGTCCAGTTCACACTTTAGAAATATGCTTGTACTTCATTAATGAGAAGTGTTTTCCCAGGAAAAATCTACATAATAAACACAACACTCAGTGTTTTACTCTGTTATTGTTACTTACATATATAGTAAACACACTTTCAAATCATAACATCATATCCTAAAGATTTCATCTTCTGAAGTAAGCAGCTTTAGAAGCTTTCAAGAGATCCAGAAGGCAAAAATGGTTCAACACAGAATTATTCAACAAATTTTTGTAATACAATCTATGAAAAATTTAAAAGCTATTTACAAAATATGGCTGTTAAATACTTACAATATCCTCTATTATCTCCTTCACTGCAGCTACAGCTAAAATAAATAAGAGAGGGACCAATGTTGTGTAACGGCCTGTTGGTGATACATCTGGTATTTGCTATTAAAAGAAAAAAAAAATATTTGTTTGCATTATTGGTTGAAAAACATATTTTTAATACAAGAAGCAGTACTTCCTGTGCAAATACAGACAAGGCAACTGGATTAACATTTTAGACATGGCGATGATTATTTCCAAGAGAGGGTTATCATCTTCAATTCAAAAGAAGCTGATAGAATAAAACAACAATTTTAAATAGCACAGTATTCAGAGGAGTTACTTTCAGAGGTTTCAGTGTCTGCAGCACACTCACCTTTATTTTCCTGTTTCAAATTAAATAAAATACATATTTATAAAATACAATTAATTTTTTCAGTTTAGATTTTTGTTAGAGTGGACACAAGTCCAAAGTATTTTTACTTCCTTACAGTTTTAATCTCTAAAACATATTTTGTATCACACTAGTTACTAATTGACAAATTTCAAATAGCTGCTTTCTGCCAGACTATTGTAAGAAACCCATTTTTGGTAAGCAGGTATGGACACAGATGATGCAAGTTAATGACAACATTGATAGGTCAGAGGATTGCTGCCTTACAATAGGCAATGCAGCCCATATGACTACAATGATATCTTTGCAAGAAAAGAATACACTAGTAAGTAATGCCTCAGTGTGGTTAGAAAACATCCTCAATTCATCATAAAATGCTTTGAAAAACAGCCAATGTTATTTATGTATTATGCACATTTCTTTTTGCTACCACCACATTGTGCATCTGAAAGAAAACAGGATGTTATATGTACGCATGCAGTTTCTTGGAGTAAGACCAATATAGATGTATTTTCCAGGTTACTCTAGACCACATTTTTCAAGCAATTACATGGAAAGCAGGCAGAAAGTTACTGCTGGGCAAGTGCCTATGTGTTGGCTACAAGGGAAAGGCATCTATCACTTCTTGAGCTCTTCCTACCCTTTAATTTCTATATGTATGCCCAAACTCCCCCATTCCAATTACACGTTATTTTCCAGGCGAAATACGAAAGCAAAAGGAGCAGCAGCCCATACTCTGGTTCCGCTACCCCGTATTTCTTACTCCTGCCAGTGCAGTCTCACTGATAGCCCGATAGTAGATGGTGAGCTTGTAAGTCCTAACATCCCACTTCCTAACATCCCAAACACCTACCTGCCAGCCTCTCACGCAGTCATGCCAAGCCTCAAACAACTTCTGAAGCCTCACATTCTGTGTTGCTAACTTGATGTGCACAGTGGCACCACAAGAAACACTGCTGGACCACTGGATTAGGCTAAGATGCCAAACAGGGTCAAAAGGATGCTTATTTAGAAGCCACAGGTTTGCAGGCAGACAACCTAGTGAAATCCTGAACTTCAGATTTTCTCCTCCCCTAGAAAACGGTGCAAGCTACCTGGACAGATGTATCCTAAGAAACTGCTCCAAGCACTTACAGAAGCAGCAAAGAAACCTGAATAAGTACAGAGGCATCAACTTTCACTTGCTGAAACATCTGAAGTGAGGGAGAAAAAAGTACACATGGCAGCATATACGCCATTATTTTAGCAATTTTTTTGTGGTATGTCAATTCCTAACACAATGACCTCTACAACATTCTAAAACATGCACAAGAAATTTTGCAGAAAATGTGTGTTTATCAAATATGATTAGAATACAGAACTAGCCAATGGTAATTATCACAGCACTTGCCCACAGTTAAATTTTCATTCATCATCAGCTACTGCATTCATATAATAGTATACAAAACGCCACAATCTACTTTATCGACTTGAACTACTGTAAAATTAAAATATTTTGATGTATCTGCAAAACATTATGTACTTCTTCAAAAGAGTCTCAGTAAGCTGGGTCAGGGATAGCCCTTTACAAACATACTGAACAAAGCTACAGTGGTGGTATAGAAAAGATTGTGTGCTTTCTTCCAAGCCAGCACAGTTAACCAGCTGGAATATGGGAAATAGCTGCTGAAGTACTGGACCCCACTGCTGTTTTTCTTCATCTAGCCTCAACTTCAATTGTTACCAGCTTCACTCTAAGAATACAGGTTTTTAGACAGTACCCTCCATTACGAGAAATGGGATTTTCCTGTCACAACAGTCTTTTTCACCTGACAGTATTTTAGCTATACTAAACCAGTTTTACAGAAAAATCTCTGTGTGTATTGTGTTATCTCCAAGGAGGAAAACACACAAAACCACACATTTATTAAAGGTACATTTACACAATTCAGCTATTCTGTGAGGCTAACGAGCTCACAAAGAACGGTACATCAAACTCAGTGTCTCTACAAAATATCGCCTATGGTGTAAATGTGCTCTCAACAAGTTTCAAATGTTAGCATCTTATTGTTGATCTTACCTGAAGTAATGCAATAAAAAGAAAAAATGCATTAGCAGCTCTTCTGAACTGGGAATAAAGGAACCTTGGCAGGAATGTGATTATGTTGTACTTTGCAGTGCTGAGAGAGAGAGACAAAAACATGCATATTACAGTTTGAAAAATTCTTCAAATGTATTCCTTCCCTCTCAGTTACACAAGCTTTGAAATAAAACGGAACCTTTTGCAATTTCTGTGCTAGCAAACACATTTGTTTTGGCTAAAAGAGAAACTGAAAGACTTCTACAGAGAGAGTCCTGCAGGCGTCCATAAACCAGTTAAGCCAGGGAAGCACCTGCCACCTATGGAGACTGTCACAAGCTTCATGTTGAGCCAAGAAGATCCCTTGTCATCTCTGCCTGCTCTGTGGGAAGTAGTCAAGTTCTGCTGCCGCTCAGTTACAGGCAATGAGGGGAAGTGGTGAAAAGCTGGCCCAGGTTGCCCAGAGAGGTGGTAGATGCCCCATCCGTGGAAACCTTCAAGGTCAGGTTGGATGAGACTCTGAGCAACCTGATCTAGTTGAAGATGTCCCTGCTCACTGCAGGGGGTTGGCCTAGATGAACTTTAAAGGTCCCTTCCAACCCAAACTATTCTATGATTCTAAGAAAAAAAAAAATAAAGAGAAGGTAGCAGGCCGGTGGTTGTGCCACTGCTGAGGACGCAGGTAAGGCAGGCTCCACTACCCTACCCCACCAGCCATGGCATATGCTGGGCAGGTAACTCTGTGCAATGGCTCCTGTTCAGACAAAATTTCTGGGGAAAGAGGTGTAACAAGCATAATGAGAAGGGTGCTAAATCAGGACCGAGGAGCTGTGGAGCCTCTGCATCAAGTATGAGTTTGCAGAATTCAGTGTAAAAAAAAAAATGTAACAACAGGATCAGCTAAATTTAAATGGTGCATTTAAGAAATGATTAAAATTACAAAACTCTGTTAAGAGATAAAAAAACCCTATACTCTTCACTGAATGTAAAGTTCACTTTTTTAAAAACTGATAAGTACTGGATATTAAGTGTAGTTTTACTAAGGCTGAAAGAACAGAATACAGTTTCACGGAATCTTCAGAGTTGGAAGGGACCTCTAGAGATCATCTAGTCCAACTCCCCTGCTAGAGCAGTTTATCCTAGTGTAATAAGCTCTGCTAAGCCATCATCACAAAATGTTTGAGCTCCCAGCTCTTTGACAGCCTTACATTTATTTAAAAACAGACTGTTACCATCTAAGGTCCTAGTAACAGTAACACTGAAAATAATCATGCCAAAAACTTAAAAACTAAAGACTTATAAGAATATTTAAACTGGTTTTAAAGTCAATAATATTTAATTTAACTTAGCATAAAACAGTTGATTTAAAGGTGCAATTAATATATTCTGCAAAAAGTTCATCACTGTCAAGAAACAAAGGGAAAGACAGAAAAGGCAAGTCACGTACATGAACCAAAAGCATTATAAAACACCAAGTCCACGAAAAGAAAAAGCCCACCACGTTATTTTCACTTGGGACAGGGATATCTTTGCATTCATTTACTTTGAATTTTAACATCAGAACTGAGGGCGTTTTCAGATCGAAATATACATTATTTATGAGTATTCAGTGTATTACTTAAAATTCAGTAAAAACAAACAAAACCCCACAACATAAACCATCAGCAGAGTCCTAAAGCTTGAACTTGAAATTCAAAACTAGTTTCATAAGCCACCACAGCATCTTTGAAGCTGGTTGACTGAAAAAGACAGTTTCCAAAGCACAATGTCAAGCTCAAGAGAAGTGCACCTACATTGGCATCCAGCTACCAGAAACATATTCAGAGGTGACCGATGAACTGAACTGAAAGCTGAAGAACAAATCCATACTCCAGGGATATGCTGATGGTGCAGCTGTAAAGGCAATACTTTCCCACCCCAATCTTAAAAAATTGGAAGGTCAGGTTGTAAACAACGCAGCTGTGCTGCCCTCGCTGGTCTGCTTCACTCCCCCCTCCAGAGTCTGAAACTGTAACCAGTGGTCAGAGGAAGTGGCAGAAGCAGAATGCACAGAGTCTTCCTTCATTTTTGCTATGCAACATTCTGAAATTCAGTATTAACAAAAACACTAATTAATACCTGACATGATTATTGCAGAATTTAGTTAGCTGGGGCTGATTGATGAATATAGTTCTCAGTTCCTCTTGATCAGCTAGAGAAGTTTTCTCTGAAACATCATCTGTCTTCTCATAGCCTGTAAAAACATAGCGTGATTTTCCATATAAATAGGTTTATATACACAAGATTCAAGGCACTTTATGAGAAGAAAATACTTCTATTGTGAATGTGAACTAAACGCATTTGCTTTTCTCACAATAACAAGTAATGATCATTTAAAAACAAAAAAGTTTCAACCTTTTGAATCATTTTAATTAAATATGAGGATAAAAGGTATATAGTCAATATGCTTTGTGTATATGATATGGAATAATAACTGTAAAATCTGCTGAATTCATAAGTACACCTAAATAGCTTGTGTCACTTCATGGCAATATGAACTATAGTCTATTAATGCATCTGGTCTGAATCCAGAAGTGAGAATACAATAATAAATTTCTATCTCTCCCAGCTGAGTGATCTTGAGTTAAAAACCGGCAGAATTCTTGAAATCACTTCCAGTACTGAGGTAAATATTTTAAAAGAAAGACATCACAAGAAATATACAACACTAACGTAAGAAAAAGGCAAGAAATTCAAGAATATACCAGTAATACCAGGTAACGTGTAATAAAAAATGTAGCTATATGACAAATACGCATTACAAACTCCGAAGATTGTACAGAGTGTACAGAGTATTGTAGAGATCATTCACCAGATCATTTTCAAGTTTTCCATGTAAAACTTAACATTGGTCACTGCTGAATTCATAGGAAAGTCAAATATTTAAAGGGAAATTTACTGTAACTTTTATACAATTCATTTCCTGCACTGTATCTGTCCAAAATACACATAACACACTTCCCCCTTTCTGCTTCTTTTAAACTAGTGTTACACACATGCACACATCCTATAGTAGTGTTACAAGAGTTTGCAAAAAGAACACATAAATAGGTAAATTTCTTAAGAAAACTCTGTGAAAATTTAACCATTAATCTCAATGGTAGAAAACGTGTTTACCAAGAGGATGTCTGAACAATGAAATTAAATACACAAAGCATGTGTCTAGTACAGCTACCTTAAATCAAAATGACTAATTCTATATTTTTGCACAAATCACCTCTTCTCAGAAATACTCATAGAAAATTCATTGTCACAATTAAAACTAAGCAAACACAGGAAACCAATGAAAGTTACCCTACAGTGAGATCGATGATATTCTTCCAGTCCTCAGGAACCCTGCCAGACTGCTATGACCTTTCAAGGACAAGCAAGAGTGGCCTAACGGTGAGACCTGCCAACTGCCTCTGCATTCATGAATGCATCTCATCAGATCCCATGGATTTGTGTATTCCCAGTTTAAGCGTTCCCTAACCTGGTCCTTCTCCACTGAGGTAAGTCTTTCTTGCTCCAGACCTTCCCACTGGTATCAGGAACCTGATAGTTCCTCATACCAGAACCTGTGGTTCCTGAAGGCTCATCTATCAGTAGAGACCAAAGTTGAGAAGGCTCCAAGTCCTGCATCCTCTTCGGTGTCCTTTGTCCTGCAGGTTCCCTGTTCCATTCATCAGCAGACCCATATTTTCCCCAGTCACCTTCCTCCTGCTGTTACACCTGAAGGAGAACAAGAAGGGCTTTCTACAAGCCCCTCACCAGATTAAACCCCGGGCAGGCTTTGGCTTTGCTAGGTAACCCCACCCCTCTATACTCCTCTCCAGCCATCTGTCTCTGCTTTCACCTCTTATGTTCCCTTGTCCCACTTGAGTTTTGTCAAGGGCTCCTTGCTAATTCATGCAGTCCTACCATGCCCTTCACTTGATTTCTTGCTCGTTGTGATGAACTCAATCTTGAGCTGGAAGGACATGATCCTTGAAAGCCAAGGCCACTAAGCATTTGTTAGTTAATAGGATACCATTCCTTCACCTGCTACAAATTTTCTGCATGAGACCGGCCAGATTATTCCCAGAAAAGTGACATGAGTATATTCTTCGTTTGGTGTGTGCTTAACTTGAAATGGTATTATTAGAGTTACTGACGTTCCCAGCATCTGCCTCCACTAGTCAGTGAAAGCTGAGCTTTGTGTCTATTCTTCTATACGAGGAATCTTGTACCAACCTGCATCATGACTTTCATCTGTAAAAGGGGATACCAATGTATTCTTCTCTCTCAAGACTTTTCACTAACATTTTGTCAACCACTCAGCCATTACATTGACAACCAACAGGCCTAAGAAGTCTATTCAGGATGGAGCTTGTAAAGTAAACACAGGTAGGGCATAAATCAATCACCAAAAAGCTTTAAAATAATGGATAATAATAATCTGGGTGTGTATAGCTGCTTGTTAAATAAACACGGATCATTCTGTATGCCAAATGAAAAAGTTACATAGAAAAAAAGCTATGTTAAAATGCAACTGAATACAGCAGAATGTATATGCATGTCAAAGATAACTAAGGCTGTACATGAATCTTTACAAACAGGTTATGCAAAATCAAAGTCATCCTCCAGTCCACTGGCCTACTACATAGCCTCTTACCTATTATATGCAGAACATATATTTCAGACACTACCATGCAAGGTCAAGTCTCCACACATTGTGCAAAGACTCAGCAGCAACTTGTAATTTCATGCCATTTGCTGTTCAGAATTCACAGATTCCATTACTATGCAGGAAATCACCACTACTACATTCATCCACTGCAATTTCTCTATTCCTTTCCTTCCAACTTGCTCAATGAAAGGCACACATCCAACACACTTCTATTAAAACTTCAGTACGTATCTCAAGACAACCCTTCAGAGGACGGGCAGCCTAAGACTGGGACCACCTGAACAAGCATCCACACAATACTCCTCAACTCAAGAAACTACATGGCGCAGGTCACAGACTAAGCGTCCTATTTCCTGTTCTTGTTGCTACCTCTCCTTGGAGTAACAACCATCATACAACTGGCTATGCACAACCTCCAGTACAGAACTCCATAAACATATATCCCTATAGCACAACTGGATATAGGAAGACTAGTTTTCCAGTCAAGCCATAAATGCACATCCAGTCACGTGTTTATACACCCAAATCCATCATTCCCAGTACAGGACAATTACTTTCCAGTTGCTTGATGAAGGAGCAAACACAAAATATGGCTCCTGTGAGAGCCCTCAGGTGGAAAAGCTGGAAACTATTGTGTCAACAGTACCAACCTAGCCTGACAAAGTTCAGGAAATAAGGAAAGAGTTTGCACATTTGCGGAATGTACTACTTTAAAATTAAAGTATTCATTTAAAAACTTATGCCAGTATAAGCCTTGAATACTGACAGTGATAAAGCAAATATTAGCAGGCATTAAACACTATATATTACCTGTTTGTTAAAAAGACTAACAAACTGTAGGCACTTATTTTCATATATCAGTATTACAGCATTTATTTGTTCTCTTTAACTAAAATGACAACAAAAAGGTGCTGAGGAGCTTCGTAAACATTCACTGCCCCACTTCCTACTACCTTGAATTCACTTTTTTCAATTTTCACTTAAAAAGCAATCTTAGGAGTTAAGTTCTGAGCCTCACACATAGCCCTTCATACTTTGCAGCTTCAGAAGAGACATCCCTCCTGCCCTAGATGCATTATACTATACTGATGCTTTAAAGGTTACACATGTCCCACCTCCCTGCCTAAATTTTATAATACATTCACTAGAGTATACAGACTGCTACACAAAGCTCAGTATCAAGGAGATATAATTTTTCTTCTCTGTTTGTGTGTGTTTGTCTATATGTGTATACACTTACACAAAAATACCTAAAAGATTATGCATTACTGAAGTTATTATATAATCTGAAGTGGTAAATATGTTTAATTTAAATGACTAAAATGTTTTCCAAGCAACAAGAGACACAAAATGTTCTTCGAAATGCTCTGCTTTCATATAAGATTATCAGAAAGAGTGTAAATAAAAAAAAAAGAGACACTGAAATTTTAATTCAGCATTTGATATAGAGCTTCCACATCCTATCCTCCCATGCTGCCATTTCTTTAAACGTCCATATACCGTCCTTTGCAACACCGTTACATCTTGCTCGCATCCCCTACACAAGAACTTCAGTGAAGAGTCAGCACACCTGAGTTTCAACTCCTCTGCAGCTATGCGTCTATCCTGGTCAGCTGCCTAATGCCTCCCCAGAAATTGGGCACACTCTTCTTGCCAGGTAGCTGCTGGTTTTCAGAACTGCCTGAGGTCAAAGAGGACTCTGCTGCACAGCCGCAAGGCAAGCCAAAGCTCAGGCACCATTTCTGGGCACTCAGCATGCCAAATGTCATCAGGGACACTAAACACCTGCATATGGGACAGGCCTTCCCTACAACAATTTTTTTTTTTTTAAAGTCAATACATTATGTTTTACAAGTGAAATTTTCCACTAATTTGTCAGATACAGGACAGTATGTTCATAGGTACTGTGTTGAGCATGACTGGGAGTTCCCCACATGATGCATTCACTAGAATCGCAACTAAAAATTATCTATCACATTCCCAGGGTTTGTTTGTATTTCGCATCTTCAGAAAACTACCATAAAGCATTTCTAATTTCTGCCATGTCTCGCCCACACTCATCTAGCATAAACAGATTAAATCATCAAAAGATTTATTTTAGTAATTTTTTTCAAATACAATGTGAAAGGAAATCTTCATCCTATTTTATTTACCTAAGGGGAATAAAGAATTTGACAACAACTGGTTGGCACTCAGACGGCCCAAAATAATGCCAGGAACTAAAATTAAAAAGGAATATGCTTTTCAACAAGTAAGGATGTTAAAGTTATGGTAGTTCATATGTTCGTTTGAAATGTCTACCAATTTACAGTCAAGAGGACAGAAATAAAGGCTGCATATTAGTCCCATTATTACAATCCCTGATGAAATCTGTCACCTTACAGGAAATAATGTCTAAGACACATATCATTTCAACTATTCACTTTCAAACATGAAGTAGGACTTCTATCAAACTACACTCACACACCTGAGCCTAACTGCATTACATCACCCCCTAACTTTTAAGAGCTACCCTTCCATGAAATTTTAAAAGCCCAAACTATAAGCTTGAGCTTAACTGCTGACTAACCTCACGTTTCAGTGCAGCAGGTCTACATAAAAGCTCACCACTTTGGAGACAAAAAAAGAAAAAAAGCGCGCTACTAAGTGCTATACTTCTTCCTTCAGAAGTGAGGATCCGTTGGCATTAAACCAATTTGTATGAACTCAGCCGATTAAACAAATAAGCAGAGGCCAGCCTGCCATAAAAACATTGTCTACAAGTAACCGCAAGAACAAATAAAGCATACCCATACTTAATGGAAGAGAAATTTCACCAGATCATCTCTTGCTGAAAGTAGCTACATTTTTGATAAAGGTGTGTTTGAAAAGGATGCATTTAACATACGCTAGGAATTAAAGAGAGTTGGTTGCCCTTCTGTAACCCATTAGAAGGTTCCAAGACAACAGAAGAGTATTGACCTAAACATTCAGAAAGTTGACTAAGAAAAAAATATAAAAACCTAAAGTACAGAATTCAGAAATGAAGAATAAAACCTATTCTTCATGCACAGACAATAACAAAGCATCAGCTATTACAAAATTCTGATTATGAAAACTCAGTGTAAAGAATAAAAGTAAGAACTTAAGATGAAGCAATCATTCTAATCTCTTTTTTTTTTTTTTAAAGTGTAGTCATTGCTGTGTTGCAGGTATTAAACTGATAGTGACCTAACTTGCTTCTTGTTTGTTCATTGCACTAAGCTATCAGAAATGCATTATTCCAGGGCTTAGAATTAAAAGTAGAATCACTCTTTTTGGCCTAAAGGCCACAACAATTTAAGGTCACAGCAAATTCTGAAGTACTTCTTAGTCATAATTTTGAAGTCTTATATTTAGCAAGAGTAAAACAGCACTTATCACATTTCAAACAGGAATCATAGAATCTTCATGGTTGGAAAGGACCTTTGAGATCATTGAGTCCAACCATACACACACAAAAAACCCTGCTACAATCTCTGCCACTAGAGCATGCCCTGAAGTGCCACATCTAGATGTTTTGTAAATACCTCTAGGGATGGTGACTCAACCACCTCCCTGGGCAGGCTGTTCGACTGCCTGACCACTCTTTCAGTAAAGTAATTCTTCCTAATATCTAATCTAAACCTCCCCTGCTGCAGCTTCAGACCATTTCCTCTGGTCCTGTCATTATTCATCTGGAACTGTGATGCTGTACTAATAAGACCTGTCATTCAGAAAGAAAAACAAATATATTCCAAGACTCTTCTTCCTCTGCTGCTGCCTGCAAAACTGCTGATATTTAACTGGAGTTGAGCTGATATTTAACCACAGCTGAATTATCAAACAGATTCTATGACGTACATTCTTCCATGCCCCCAATGACAGAAAAGCATCTGACTTGAAAAAAAAAGTTTAAAGTCAGCACTTTAAAAAGAATAATAAGAAATGTCAACACATCATACTACGACAATTTATTATGCAGAAATGGCAAGCTTCAAAACTAATTTCCTCTTAATACTCAGAATCACACTTTCTGATAATATATTTTGATTATTTTATTATTTTATGTCACTGCAGGGCCCAAACCAATAAAAATGTGCTTCAATATCAAAAGGAATGTAACTATTACCCTAATCAAAAAGCTCATTTACAAAGCTGTTGCATAAACTAGAACGACTGTACATAATATTTTTGTTCTGCGCTCTGAAAGTTATTTGCTAGCAGAACACAGAATCTGGAAATTATTGATGGATAAGCACAGAACACCACGAATTTCATTCAAAGTCACTCAATAAATAACGGAGGTTTTGATTCAGGATTTCCTTCAATCTGTTCAAAATTAAAGAATGGAAGTTAAGTTATATGCAAGAGTGGGAAATGGCAAGAAGAGATTCTAAACAGAATTGCTGCGAATTCTGAAAGTATGGAAACTGGGTAGTTTGTTCCCATGGTACAAGCTGTACCCAAAAAAAAAGTTCATAGAAAAATGTGTATTTTGCATAGAATACATGTTTTCATTATGCAGCAAAAATAGTATCTTCATCAACAACAAAGCCCAAATAAATAACCAATGAAACAAACCAACAAAAAAAGCCCCCAACCAACCAGCTTGAGCTTTCTCCAACAAGAAAATCCATTGAAGACCATATTTTATTTCCAAGAATAAATTTGGAAGAAGCAACTCTGTTTCAACACACAATATTTGCAGGGACTCTTCCTAATCCTGTTTTGATAATAAATTTTCTAAATTAGTAAAACACCACCAATAAATTCTAAAGAGTAAGCATTGCCCAAATATTTTCCATATATCCAAATTTTCCTTTAGGTAGGGTAGTTGAACAGTTTCAGTTTCCATTCCTTAAACTAGTCTAATTTTCATTACAAGAAATTAACAAAGGTAAATACAAATAGAGTGTGACATGGAAAGAAAACCATCTCAAATCACCAGAAGTATTTTAATTAACTTCCCTTAATCATTAAAAAGTTAATTTTCAAAGTACAGCACTCAAAAGCTTTGAAAGCTGGTGCTGTAGCCAAGAACATCTCACATGAGTAAGTCTGCTAGCTCACATTCCCAAAGAACGCCGCACAGTTCAGAGGGTGTCATTATGAAACAGAAGGTCCCTTCAGAGGTATTTGTTATAAGGCCATGACACACCTTTGATGAGAGAACAGGCACTGGGAACCTGACCCGTCAGTCTGTCCTTCTGAGGACTCAGGGCACAGAAGGGAATTGTAATGACCTGCTTGAACCTGCTGGTACCACAGAGATGGCCAAGCCTGTGCTAGAATTAGATCAAGTTTTTTCATGTTGCAAAGCACTGGGATCTCAGTCTGCAAAACAGACTTGGCAGAAAAAAACCAACAGACACAAGTCACCATAATGAGCACTACATCTGGTAAAATGCTATACAGTCCTATAGAACATGAGTAGAAACACCCAAGGATATATTCAGCATTACAAAAACAGACAGTCCACTGAAGGCAATCTGATGACTACTACAGAATTTCAAAATACTGTCCCTCTTCATATGAAAGTAATCTCATCTTTTGCACAACTTCGGCTTCACCTAAGTTTTCATACAGGCATTAAGCTCCAATAATACAAAGAACTAGTTATTACCTACTTGTTGTTGGTAGACAGCACCATGGCACCTCAAACTTCTACCCTTTCTCAACGATATAATATAGTTGACTAAACTCCACCAATATACGGATGAAAATCATTAATGCTTCAATCTTCAGAGAACCTTAATAAGAACTGCCAACCACAATTCTACTCTTAGAGTCTCTCAAAAGAAATAACATGCTTTGAATTATTACATTTTATATGATTTAATAAATGCATATATTAACTGTGCAGCTACATATAGCTAAAATAACCAGAGTTAATTACTGTATTTAATAAAGCTAGATGTAGGCTACACTACTCAAAGATTCCCCATGTGTTTTGCAATTGCAGAATACACGACACCGATGCTATTTCCACAGCACCAAATGTCTGATGCCCAGGTACAATGCTGAGTTAAGATTACTGGTGGTGAAAACACATGTAGCAATTTCCTAAATTCATTTAGGAGGCCAGATCTTCCATGCCTTGAACAAGACTTCATTGATACACATACCACTTTAGAACTGCAGCGTTTCCTAGGCTTATGGTGAAATGCAGGTGTTCTGCTATGCAACAGGAACAATAGGCACAAAAATCTATTAAATAAAGGTTATAAGCGTACCTGGTTATCTTTTATCAGACATGAGGAGCACAAGAACCTGCAGAGGTTTGGAAGAATGCCACAAAAATAGTAGTTCCTTTATAACCAAATCCTTTTCTCTATGCAGGTAACATTGTCTTACAGATGTTAAAACACCCACAATTTTTATTTTGTAATAATTTACATACTGTAGTATCAATTCTTCTGTGCAACTGTCAACCAGTTCTTGGGACTGATACATGTGTGCATCGTTCTGACAGTTCCAACTTAGTTTATTTCATCTGAGCACAACAGTTGATTTTCTCTAATAACAGTATTACTATCTCCTCATATCAGAGAGCACTTAGTTCTGAGACGATGTCAAGACTGTCCAGCCTGATAAGGTAGCTCATGATCCATGGAAAAGGTCTCTGAAGCAGAAATTCGTTGCTGCAGTGACAGGAGAAAAAATGAGGTTTTAACCTCAAAGACACAATACAAAAATTCTAGAATAAGGGAAGTAATATTAAGCTTGCCTATCATATCCCTACAAGTCTTAGGCTAATCTATGGAATGGTCAATGTCATAACAGCACTTATGGGAGCTGCTGTTTGTGATTACAGTATTATCAGAGACTTCCAAAGAACACATAGGGACCCCACCGATAACAAAAAATTCCTACTCTGCACTGTAGCTAAGACTCTGATGGAGGTCTCTGAAGGCAGTCTTATCATCACTTTGCACAAGAGCCTCCTGTGATGGACAGATGTGCTGGTATTGGCTGGGATAGAGTTAATTTCTTTCATAGTAGCTAGTATGGGGCTATGTTTTGGATTTGTCCTGGAAACACTGTTGATAATAAAGGGATGGTTTAGCTATTGCTGAGCAGTGGTTACACAGAGTCAAGGCCTCTTCTGCTCCTCACACCAGTCCACCAGGGAGTAGGCTGGGGTGGGCACAAGAAGTTGGGAGGGGACACCACTGACCCCAACTGACCAAAGGGATGTTCCATACCATATGATGTCATGCTCAGCATATAAAGCTGTGGGAAGAAGGAGGAAGACGGGGACATTTGGAGTGATGGCATTTGTCTTCCCAAGTAACCATTGTGCATGATGGAGCCCTGCTGTCCTGGAGATGGCTGAACACCTGCCTGCCCATGGGAAGCAGTGAATGAATTCCTTGTTCTGCTTTGCTCATGTGCATGGCTTTTGCTTTACCTGTTAAACTGCCTTTATCTCAACCCACGAATTTTCTCACTTTTACTCTTCTGATTCTCTCCCCCATCCCACCGGGTGGGAGTGAGCAAGCAGTTGTGTGGTGCTTAGTTGTCAGCTGGTGTTAAAACACAACACCAGAGCTAGGGTTCCACAGTCCTTTTATGTCACTGTCAAATGCTAGGGATGAGACCCACATTGCAGAACTGTGGAGTTCTCTTTTTTTAGAAAATAGTAACATTTACTTACAAAGAACTGTTCAGAAATGGCAGCCACACTGTCCATACGTGTAGACTAACTAAACTTGGAAGCCATTTATCTCAAAAAGAAACAAGGAAGTAAGAGACTCATTGACATTGGTTCCATTGTGAATGAACTGAGTATAAATAAACTGAACTGAATATAAATAAAATGAACGAGTAACTGTCACATTAAACTAAGAGTAAGAAAACAGTAACAGTTTTTAAATTATTTTTCTTTGAGTGATACTATATATAGTATGAGTCAATAACTCCACTGCTATGATAAAAACTATCACATCATTTCCCAAAAGCGAAGTTTCTTAAAAGAACTTTCATACCTATTTTCAGACCTAAAGAAAGTATTTTTCAGAAGCCTCTTAAATCCTGTATTCAACTGTTTTACAGTCATCCAACCTTGAACACTATTCAAATAAACTAGACTTTCCCCTTCCCCCCTCTTACTGCATCTGCACGTCTTAGATATTTTACCTTTAGGGAACACCACATTTGTTAATAACCATTAAGATTCCTGTAATTAGATCATTTTGAAGAGATCATCAATTTTCCCAGTTTATTTGTGCTAAGCTTGTAGTGAAAACCAACTGTCTGGAAAAGAACTGAAATTAAGCCCTGAAAACCTGGAGATTTAACTAGTACCATTATATGCATCTACTAACCACTGTGAGTATAGCAGCATGGCTGCTCTGGTTGTACATATATTTCAGAAGTGTCCCCGGAAGGATGTACCTTCTTCCTTTCTTCTTTGAAAGATACATTCTTCTCTTTCTTGGCCAGCTAACATTTCCTCGGTAAAGGCAGAGCTAGATCTCCTACAAACCTACTTTTGGGGGAAGAAGGCACGTAACATGGGAGAAACAGGAAATGAACACTGAGATAACAGCCTACTTCCAATCTACCTTTCTTCACGCCCTTCGTAGCACAAGAAAAAAAAGGAAAAAAGAAATCCTTTGGAAGAAGGATAGAGGGAGAAAGTTTCTACTTCCCTATATAGCCAAACAAAGCCAAAACCCAATCAACTGGATGTAATGGTTTAAGTGCAAAAACTTTCAGACAAAGGGCTAAAACCTGCATACCTGCATCATGACAGCGACATTGCAATCACTACCTAGAGCAACTGGAAATCATAAGCTGTCCCAACACTCTGATGCTTTGGTATCAACGATGTCAAACATTACTTTTGCATGCAACAAATTAATATAATTTCACTTCAGTGATTCTTTTTACAAGGCAGTTCCTGACACGCTGTTATCCGAAGGCACGCAATCCTAGCCCTTAGGCAAGAAACACCAGCACGGTCTAAAGCTTTCAGGTAGGTTCCCTGTATCAGAAACCTTGATTTCTAATGACCGATGTACACTTAACATGCTACCGATGGAAGAGGCATCCCACCTTATCCCTAGGAGGAATACCCCGGGACAAATACCCCAGGCCATGAGCCGCCGCCCGGGGCCGCGCAGCCAGGCGCACCGGGAAGAAAAAAAACAACCGCTGCCTAGGGCTCGCCGCCCCGGCGGACAACGGAGTGCCAGTCCATATGAGACAGCCCGGAGAACGACTCCGCCGCCACCAGCAACGCCATGCCCGGCCGCGCCGCCACAGCCCCACCGGGGGATGCAAGGGGCCACAGCGGAACCGGAGGCCGCGGCGAGGGGCGGTCGGCGTTGCAGCAGCCGTCGCGACACCGGCTCCCGCCGCGACACCGGCCGCCCGCCGCTGCCTCCTCCTCCTCCTCTCCCCGCCGGCCCCTCCCGGCCAGGCGGCGCAGACCCCTCCGCGGCGGGGCGAGGCAGGGGGCCCGGGGCGGCACTTACCCTCTGCGCGGCAACGGATCTCGGACACCGTTTTCTGTACTGCCGGCATCGCCGCCGGGCGGAGGGGGGTGTGCGGTGGCGCGGCCGCTTCTCCCCCCCCGCGCCCTACACCTGCCGCACGCCGGAGCGCGACCCGCGCCTCAGCGAGGCCGGGAGCGAAGGCGGCAGAGCTCCGCGGCGGCTCCCCCGGTACCCTGAGGCAACACGCTCGCGCCGCGGCGGCGCCTCCCTCCGCTCGCGCCGCCGCTCCTGACTGACAGCCGGGGCGCCCGCGCTCCGCGCTCGCCTTCCCCCTCCGGAACCTACCAACTCCGCCTCCCCCCGCTACCCACCCGTCCTCCGCCTCTTCGTCCCGCCGCCATCTCCCCCCGCCCCCCTGGGCTCAGCGTTGCTGGGCGGTCGCGGCGTAACCGGGCACCGGCACTATGGGCGGTTTGTGTCCCGTTTCTGAAGCAAGCGATGGCTTTCCGATGTGCGTGTCTTGTCGTCCCCCCCCCCCCCCCCCCCCCCCCCCCCCGGACAGGAGGGGAATGGAACGCGCCGAGCCCTGGGCCGCTGCCCGGCGCTAGGGGCGAGTGGGGGAAGCCCCGGGGAAAGGCCGGCCGGTGTCCGCGTCCCTGGGGACTGTGTCTGGGACGGCGGAGCTCAGCCTCGGCGGGACGGGAAGCGGTGGCGTGGGGCCGGGCGGGGCGAGATGGGCTGCTGAGGGCGGTGGGCCCCGTGCGGCGCAGGCTTGTCGGGGCGGTGCGGCCGGTGCGGCCTGGGCAGAAGAGGTGAGGGGGGCGGAGGGCGGCAGGGCGGGCGGGAAAGCCTGCAGAGCTGCCCGGCCTTGTTTATCTGCAGAGGGCACTCCTTCCGTCCTTTGGTCCCTTACACAGCTTGGCGAGGTGTACATGAAGCGAAGGGCGCGGGAGCCGTCCATCCTGAGAGGGAATGTGAAAGGTTGCTCTGAAGCCCCCCCTCAGGCGGAGGGAGGCTGGCTGCCGCTCTCTTGACAGGCAGCTTTCAAACTCTCGCCCAGCTTTTTATTTTTAATCTCTTCCCCAGTCAGGAGTACCGCAGTTTGACAGCCCTGAGTCAGTGTGAATCCAAGCTCTCCTCCTGTGTGGGCTGGTGGAAAGGAGGTCCCAGCTACAGATGCCTCAGGCTGAAGCAGCAGTGGCATTTTTACTTCCAGACTGTTAACGTGACACTTGGGTGACTGCAACAGGCTGAGCAATGTGTCTGTGTCGCGTTCTCCCTATGTCTCAGTAAAAACAGCCACAGTAAAAGCAGCATGGAGGAAGAAAATAGAAAAGGTGATAGGATTTGGAGGTAGGTCTTCTTGGCATAATTATGTTTTGCATCCATTTCAGCCAGGCATAAAACATACTGACTGCCTAGAGGACAATGGAAGTTATGAAATAGAATAAAGCTACTATTGTCCCACGAATCTTGAGAAGATTTGAGGCTGACATGTCTGCTGAAGGCCACCATTGTGTCCTCCAGAAAGTACATAACAGTCAGATTATGGATGTGTGATTACTGCTGATTTTACAAAGCATACATACATGCATGAGAAAATAAGATATATATAGTCTTTCTTAATAGCAACAGTCAGTCTTTCTGTTTGATAAAATCATACACATTTAATCTGTAAATTGATCAAGCAGCACTTCATCCATGGAGAAAATTGAACCAAGAATTTCTTTCTCTTAAATTCTGAGCTCAGATACCAGCAAAGAGGAATACTTTGCTTCACAGAAGACTGCATTGGGAAATAAATGCACTTCTTTTTTTTTTGAAGCCATGGGCCAGAAAGCCTGCTGGAGCCTCCTCTTCAAAAGAGAATGCTCTTCTGCATCATCCTATGCAGCAATCTGTGTGGGTTGTTTGTGTTTTTGTTTTTTTTGGGGTTTGTTGTGGGTTTTTTGGTTTTTTTTTTTCTGAACCAGAAACAAAGATTGTAGAAGGATCTCTCTTCATGGTTTTTTACTGGAAAAACAAAATGCCTGGAGAGAACATGCACTGCTCATCCAGTTTTAAGAAATACTCAGTATAGATCAGTCAGCCGTGGGTGGAGGCTTGGCCGATGCAAGTTACTTTCTGTAAGAAACAGCTTTTAGTTTTCTGTTGAGATTCCATTGAAGCCTGGCTGAAACAGTCATTTAGGAGACTATATATATATCACTCCCAGCATAAATAGGGCACTTCCGTGAAAAAGGATTGTGGGGGGCAGGTGGTGGTGTGTGTTTGCAATTCCTAACAGCTACGCTATTGTTAAAAGGCTGCAGCCAGACTGCGAAACTCAATATAAATTTATATACGTGCCAGTCAATATGCATTTTCCCCCAAATCACTGCAGTGCCGGTGACAATTAGAATTGTTGCTTAAATCCACTTTTAAATCCCATTTTATGTCTAAATATTTTTTGGCTCTAAGATCCCTGGCAGGTGGCACTTATTACTGATACCTTTGGGCAACTGGAAATTTACCCACTTGAGTACAGAAGATACTAAAACAATGCTGCCAAATGCTATTTAAAATAGCGAATAGTTATTTTACAAACAAGGCCACTATCCATGTCACAAAATAGCACAGTAACAAAATTAGTAGCTTTATTCTCAGTATATTTTTGTTTACTCGGAGTTATTGCGAATGCTTAATATCCCATTTTTTTTAAAGAAAAAGCCTTTTGTGAATATATAGTATGAATAATATTTTAAAGAAAGGTAAGGAATAAGGTTCTGTTAAATCTTACCATGACTTAAGAAGTTTTCCTGTTTTCCAGTTTTTATTCTACAAAGCCTCAATGCTAAGCTAAACACATTTAACCATTTAGTTACACAACAGACAGTTTAGCCAGATGTCATCCAAATGTAGGAAACTCAACCACTGTATTTCGTAACAGCCCCCATCCACTTGCAGTATTACTCCAGGAGAAGCCCTGTAGCCTCTATTCTTTCTCCCCTCCCCCCACAAGATCTACTGGCAGAACCAGCTGGCCCTTATATTTATTTCTTTGCTTTGGAAAACAAATAGATGAGCTCCATCCCTTCACCTCTTGTGTGGTAAATGCAGCCTGTGTCACTCAAGCAGTTTCCATCTCCACACACCACCATCCTTGTTTTGATAGAAACAGGTCAGAAAAGGCTGCTGCAGATATTTAAGCTGAGAGTATGCTCAGTTTACACACTTGAGAGTATGCACTGTATTTAAGGAATCCAATATTTGGTTCTGGATTATCACTTGTTTGGAATGTGCATGAGAGGGCTGCAAAACAGAAGCAAGCCAGTCAGCTTTCCAGCAAAGGTGTAAATTAAACAGTATGCCTATATTATGCTTTAAAGATTAGATGACACTCTAGATTGAGCTTTGATTTCAGTGTGTATTTTGAAATATGTTGAGGCTCTGGTGGAACTGATAGCAATTTATTAGCATTATTTTATTAGCAGACACTACTTTTTGGCACGAAAGAGCATAGAAACCTTGTTTTTTAAATATATGCAGAGAAATTGAATATCCAGAGGGAAGAACAAGTTATTTCAGATGGAGAAAGAGCCTTGCAATGACAGCTGAAATGTTGAGCTAGTAAAAGAAAATTGTGAAAGGCCTTGGTTACAAGTCTATTTGTATGTGAAAAATATCACAGATACTACTTCATTGTTTTATGGATTAGACTGAGCTATGATGAGACAGCCCTATCTCACCAGTTCATCTCCAATAACTTTCAGTGGTATAGACTACCTAACCCAACTGAAATCGTTTTTTGCAAATGATATAAACATTTTATTAGGACTTTAAAGATAGAAGTTTCCATTATTTATGATATACCAACTGTCCACTGTAGTAGCCTCCCAGAGTGAGAAATACGCTCTTTAAAGTGAATGCACAGGGAAGTTGAGGTCTGCAGGCTTGAAGTATTCACAAACTTGACATATATAAAGATTTAATCTAGATTTTTGCTGTAATGCTATTAATGTATATGAAGTGGTGCAATTTTCCTTTGTGATACAGTGTCAGAAAACAGGTGGCCAGGTTTCATACAATAGTCGAAGGGAAAATCAATACTGTAACTGCTGCCTCTTTTCCGGAGTTGTCTGGAAAGGATTTCTGGCATATGTCTTTTTTCTGCTTCATAAAATATTGCAGCAACTGAAGGCTGTGCAATTAATCTCTAACTCTCAATATTTTAACCAACACCTTTTTAGTTTAATATATAAAATACTCCCATAGCATGGGAAGTTTCTAATGAAATGTTATAAATAGCTGGATCTAAAATGTAAAAATGTACAGGGAAGCAGCCACTTCAGCTCAGATGAGTCTATAATTTGCCTATCAGCTAGGAGAATATGTATGGTATTGCTGAAGACTAAACCAGTGCTGTGCTCTAAGGAGGAAAAGCACATTCTTGCTTTCTTTACCTTCTTTGACCCTCTGAAATGATAACACTTGCAGGCTTTGCATACTGATTTTTAAATCCATTATGCGTATGTCTAAGCATAAGCTTCTGCTATCTCTTCTATAAGCAGATCAGATAAAGTGCTTTGAAATTCTACCTGGAGCCGTTAAAATGGTGACAAGTTGTTTTATTTACAAAATTATATGTTAACTCATTGTTATTTTCTAAACTTTGAAATCTGTCATGTTAGGTTTGTTTAATCTCAGATAAGTATACCTCCAAAGCAAGTTTATTTAAATTATTTGACTTAAAATTGACTTTAAATTATTGACTATTGCTGATGTTTCAGGTACTCCCAGTGAAATTTCTGACAGTTCTTTGTGTGGTTTAACAGAAATCAACAAATCTTCCGTTTGCCCAAATGTGGCATCAAATACATCAACTAGCCTACACTCTGTAAAGCCAGCAAAGTCTATCCAGTGTTCACATGTGCTTATCAATATCTCACTGCAAGATAAGAAGAATTCTTTGTCTTCTACTTGCTGTTGTTTATGTAAGGTTGCTTTGCCCTTAACTATTCTTATAGTCAATCCCTCTGGCTTAAAAATAGATCATCTGTGGAAACAGGCTGTGAAGTTTTCATTATAGAATGTGTTTGATCTGTACAAGGCAGTGTAAATTTATATTATGTGTATCCTTTATAATTATGAAAGACAAAACTTCTTCCCTGAGGCAACACATGTTAATAAAAGAAACCTCAACCCCCTGAAGTAGATATTTAGACGTATAGAACGTACCACAAAACACATCAGATAATTCAACCTCTGGGCCGATTTATAGAAGCCGGTGAAGGCATTCATGTTAATTTCTCACTCAGCTGCTGTAGCGGTGCTTGAGTGCATAAACAAAGCATAGGAAAGCAAAAAAACCCAAACAGAAACAAAGCAGATCCAGAGTGTAACAAATATATATCTGTATCCTTTTTCTTTGTAGACCCAGCTCTATACCTGAGCTTAAATGTCCTTTACTCAAATTTCTTTTATGCACTATTAGATTCACATTCAGGGCAGTGGAAGAAAAAGACTTAGGGATACATAATTCCATAGCATTGGCCCAAACTCACAGTTACTTGCAACGGAAATCTGCAAGGACAAGTTCTCTGGTGTGCTTCCTGTAACACCTTGTGGCAGCATCAAAGGGCTCACATCAGGCACGTTAGTTCCTGAAAAGGCATGATCTTACATGCTAAAAGGAACTGGGGTAGTTGGAAGCAGCCAACCTACAGATGTGCACAATGGTGCAATGCAGCTGTGGTCAGTTCTTGCTCATTTTTTTAGCTTGGCCGTGGAAAGACTGTACAGATGTGTGTGCCATCAGGAACGTTTCTTCTGATCAACAAAAGTGAATGTATCAGTACTTCTTCAGATCCACCTCATTATCCTTTTCTGAGAGGGTGAGCATCATGGGCATCACAATTTTTTTTTTTACAAGTGGAGGGAAAAGAAGTTATTCTTTATCTTTTCCCAAAACAGGCTTTCCCACAACTCGATTTGCACGTAAGAATGATGGGATGGATATAAACAGAGAGAGAGGTTATGTGAAAAGAAATCCTCTGCTGTCTTGATAGTACCATATACTTCTATAGGAGTTGTCACACATGACTTCCAAATTCTCACCTTTGGAATCTTTCTTTTACCTTTTGAACAGATTTTAGGGTAACTTTATGACGTAGCAAGAGATGCATGTTTGAGGATCGCATATTTATTTGTTCTGTTACCTTTTCAGGAGTGTGAAAAGGTGAGATACCTGTGTTCTCTTCCTGAGTGTGCCAAGGGACCTATTTTGTGACCTTGGATAAGCACTTCCTGGCTGCTTTAATTCCATTTATTTATGATTTGAGCTGTTTGCAGGAAGGTTTCTGTCTTGATATTCATTTGAGTAGTGCCAGCCCCACTACAGTGGGGTCCTGCCCTCGGTGATAATGCTGACAACAGTGCTCAGCCTTTTACAGGAGGTTCAACACCATGAAAGGCTGGGCTGAAATGACCATCATCTTAGTCTTAAGTAGTGGATATAGGTCCACAGCAGGGACAGTTTCTTACAGAATTGCCAGTATCTAGCAGCTGTACGCACAGGACCTCGTGTGCTACAACAGCGTAAATGGGAAGAGCAGTCATACAGAAGCAGACAGCTAAAGGAGAACATCAAAGTCCAGGCCTGAATGTGACTCTCTTGGTAGTCACTCACAGCTGTAGAAACTGTGAGGAGGAAGAACATCATGCCCGAAATAAAAACTCCGCCAGGAAACAAGGCAAAGATTGAACTCTTGCCAGATTTCTTGGCATTCATAGTGGGTTCAAGGGTATTGTAGCATTCTGCAGGCATCCCGTGATGTTTGTGAGGCTGCAGCAAACACACAAACACCCATTGCTCAGCAGACAGAAACCAAAACTGTCGTGCTGGTAGTTTTCAGTATAGTATTGTGGTGGGCAGATTTGTCACAGAAGGAACATGGCACAGGAGCAAGCATTGCTGGCACATAAAGAAAATGGATCAGGAAGAGCGTGGCCAACCAGATGGCCTCTTTGTGGCTAATCACGCGCTTATGCAAATGCTAGATTAAAACCACAGAAGAGAAACAAAATGCAGATGTTTATATTAGATTGGTTTCTTCTGTGAGGGACAACCATGTAAGAAAACGCTAAAAGGGTAATGACAAGTGGTGTTCAAAGGTCTTTATTATACAGCATGACTATTTAATCCTGCAGTTCAGTGATTACTTTCACTTTAAGAAATGAGTGTAAATTTAAGTTATATGGCTTTACATTGATAGCAATAGTATAATTCGATGCTGCTTTCCTCCACTTTATGCTGACTTTAACACTTTCAATTTTAAAGATGTTATGACACTGTAAACATGGAATAACTGGATGGTGAACGAGGCCCCTGAAGTTTCAACTTAAAACAGCTGCAGATACTTTTCCGATAGCATTTCTAAAATGCTCATATCCAATTAGATACATGTTTCTGGGAGAAACATGTCTTTCCCTGATGCCACTGCACCCAAATATCGGATGGCCTTACAAGAGAGAGAAAACAGTATGTGGTGTGGGACTCCTATGTTAAATATTAATTAATCATTTAGTTGCAAAACTGCAGAGCCTTTGCAGAGATGTAGGTGATTTACCTGATTGTCAGAGGAATGCTTTATGACATTGCTCAGAAGAAACTGAAAATAAAGTCAACTGTGACTGGGCGAGTCATGACTCTGAACATCTGAGCTTGCAGATTCTCAGTGCAGTCGGCATTTGACAGCCAAATCTCTGAAGGTTACACAGTTTGCTGGATATATTCTGTCCCAGGACTACAGGAAGAGAGCAGGATTCCTGACTGTAATAGCTCTTCCCAGTGTCTTCCCCAGTATCAGGAGGGCCATTACTACATTAACATTCAACCAAGAAAAAATTTAAACTTCCTTTGCTTTCCAGTGTCACTTCTGGAGACAGTTGTGTGCCAAGGAGGACGAAGTGTGATTGCTGGAGTCAGGAAATAGTTGTGCGTAGGGCAGACAGGAGTAAAGGAATATTATACCAATCAAAGGAAGAGAGGTCTGGCCTGTGAGTTAAAACAATGGATAAAGTGTCTTTAACTACCATAGTACACCTTGTTTAGGGTATCAAGAAGCTCATGCTTTCTACAGAGTTATGGACAGATGTCTGGTGTTTGACACTGGGGTGGGCGTTTGTCCTAGTTCTTGGTTAAGAGTCTCAGCTCTTGGACTGTTTGGGTAATAACCAAATGTCTAACTACTCCAGCAACAGGTAAGGTTTGAAACCCGTGACTCGCAGGATACTCATGGAGTTGACTGCAAGTGATTGTCATGGAGCTGATTGTCATGGAGTTGACAGCAAGGGATTCCAGGAGGATCTTAGTCCATCTGTAAAAGAATAACTTTGCAATGAAGACATCAGATGATTTAGATTTAAATCTAATAGTTTTAATGAAAAGTGAAAATACCCTGCATGCTGGCTTTTTTTATCTTTGGTTCTAGAACACCTTTAAAAATATAGGAAGTTTTCCTGTAAGGTTACAGAGCCAGTTTGTCACAATTTACAAGTCACAGCATTCTGTCTGCCTGTTGAACCTTATTAACACACGCATGAAACACTGCTTAGTTTAGACTTTGATCACAAACCACTTTTCCCGAGTTCCCAAAGAAGTTTCCTTTCACGCTGCTTTTGTGAAAACTTTCTTTGGACATCTTCCACATCCTTCAGTGAAAAGAAAAGCTCAGAAAGAAATCCTACATATGCTGAACATGACAGTCCTTTTTGCTATTGACCTTAGGGGTGCAAGGATACTGCCTAGAATTTTTGCCGTAGTT
Organism: Chroicocephalus ridibundus; assembly: GCF_963924245.1. Taxonomy (NCBI): domain Eukaryota; kingdom Metazoa; phylum Chordata; class Aves; order Charadriiformes; family Laridae; genus Chroicocephalus; species Chroicocephalus ridibundus. The sequence goes on from NC_086288.1 coordinate 68,768,928, forward strand.
TTAAACCCATCATGTTACTATCTAGTCAGTAAAAGCAAACCACAAACCTCTTCTGACTAAAAAACACAGTGCCAAATAATGTTATGCTATAAATTAGTATTATTCTGTAATGATCTGACCCATTGCATTACCCATTTTCTTTCTGTCCTGTCTACGGCAAGGTAGTGTGGGGCAATTAAAAAAAGGTGAAGGGCAGAAGAGCATTCTCGTGTAATCTTTAAAAGAGTGTTATTACTAAATGAAGAATGTAATTATCTATAGCCTGTGTTGGATGTACTTGACATGGTATTTTACTTTCTAGTACAGTAAATTCAGTCTTTAACGTTCATTTAGCTCTGCAGTATCACGGTGAAGAGAGCTGTAAGACTACCTGGATAGAAAGGCAGCCATAACATTCAAAAAAGAAGAATCTGAGGTATTTTGTTTCAGGAGCTTTTGAACAACCAATGTGAGGGACTAAAACATCCTGCTTTTAGTTTAACAGTATCCATTTGTTTGCACACACTGGACCTAGCATATATCTAGTTGCCCAGAAGTAGTATTTACCATTTTAGAAGAGCATTCTTTTCATTTGTCTATCTCTTTGGTAGACTGATCTGCTGTGTTGATGTAACTGTAAGCGTTTACAATGCATATTCTCTTTTACATAAATAAGTAAAGACAAAGCTGAGTAATGAGCTCATTGCTCGTGTACTCAAAACCTTGCAACACTGGGCCCTTATGAAATGTTCTAACAATGTGCATTTATGAAATAGTTTTCTTAAAGAGTGTACTCAGCTAATGCTTTGCATGACCTTTAAACAAAATAATGTCCTTGTGCTGGGTTCATTGCAAAATGAAAACATGCAGCATGGTTGGAGTCTCTGAAAAGCTTTGAGAGGTTCTAATATAGATGGAGTGAATCTAACATGACAGATGCCCATTCTTCTGTGTTGGGGAAGTGAGAATTCATGTTTTATTTTTGAGAAGTTTGACATGCCAAAAAATCTCTGTCAGTCTGGGTAATCAACAGTGTAACAAATGATTTAGCTCGTTCTCTCCTCCCTTTTTATTTATGTATCTTCACACTATATCAATTATGTGCCGTTCTATTTCTGTTTTTCAGAACCATAACTCGCTATATGATTAGTCTGTTAAATCTCTGCATGCGTGTCCTCTAATACTTTGTTTATATCTTAACAGGCCAGATTCGTTCTAGATATACTCAGGTAAAGGCAGTGGAATGAAATCAAATGAAATGAGCATTGACTGGCAAGTGGAGTGTTAGAAAGGTGTGCAAGGAGCCAGGTATGTATCTTCCATTAGTCCAAAATAACGCCTGCTCTCTGATTGGGTGACTTGGCAGAGACAGGATGATCATAGCTCGTAGTTACCAAGCACTTAGAACAAGCGGCTGTACTTTATGTATGTGTTCCCACATGTAGCAGGTTATCTGTTCTAAATCTGAATTTAGCTGAGTGTGTCAGTTTAATATATGACCTTAGAGGTAAAGATGGGCTAAATGTTTCTGTACAGATGGCATCACTCGAGGGTGGAAGCTTAGCAGAGTTCTTGGCATTGAAGCTGAAAATGCCAAGCATTATCTGTGTCTATGATAACTCTTCCCCATAACTCAGAAACTGTAGCTTTTATAATAGTGTTGGGAATATGTAAGATGCTGTCTGATCCTATGCAGACATCCAGCTAAACTCCTGACCAAATTTCTGGTATCACATGGGACCTATTTTCTTCTGTAATATGAATGCGTAGTTTTTCAGCAGGACCTCTAAAAGTTCTCATGGACATTAGTGGTCCTCAGTGGGTCTGCAGAGGCTTTTTAGCATGAGCAAGGAAGTGGGATTTTTTTAATCATCGTCAAGGTAGTATTTCTTTTTGTTTTGTTTTGGTTTGGTTTTTACTATGAGCAAGGAAGTGTTGGGTGTTTGGGTTTCTTTAACCATGAGCTAGGAAACGTTAGTTTTTTACTGTGAGGTAGGAAGTGAATCTTTTTTGACAGGGACCAGTTACAAACTTCTGTGAGTAGAATTTCCTCATCTTCTGCAGTGTTTTTCCACATAAGTTCTGAAAAGGTCACGAAACTTGTGCATATTGTGTGCCTTATGCCTTCAGGATATGCTCTGCATCAAAATTTCACTGATACTTTCCCATCGTCTGCATTGAGTAGTTCCTGTGTTGTAGAGACCACTAGGACTATAGCCACCATACACCAGTGCAACATCTCTCTCTGAGTCAGAGCCTAATGGCATTACAAGGTCTGCAACAGCTGCTGCCGAGATATATCTGTGACTCATCTGAAATCCTACTATGAATAAAGCACTAATCCAGCATCATAGTCTATTCTGCTGGCCAAAGAAGAATGCTAAATATAAATAAATCTGTAACAGAATGAAAATACGGTGGAAGGTTGGTAAGATTTCAGAGAAGTCAAAAAGCCCTCTTATCGCAGAAAAGGAAAATTTAAGGGCAAATGAAAAAAGCATTTTCTCTAAGTGTTTCACTTCCATTTCTCTTTTAGTTCTCTAGAGGCACCAACATCTTTTTAGACACCATAAGACTAATCTAACGTTTATCTGAGAGAAAAAGATCACAAAAATATAGACTACCAAGTGAAATAACTTACTGTTACATCAGATGTTTGGAAATTAAAGTAGATTATTCAGATTTTGAAATACAGAACAGTATTCACCGTGGGTGAAGTTTAACTAGTTCATCTCATGTCAGCTGCAAAAGCTCCATCAGCTTCAGTAATGCCAGTTTTCACTTTGTATCTCTTACCAAGCTCATTTGATGCACGCTATTGTATAAACATTAGCTTCCTCTAAGCCAAAAAATATTGCTTTATACATTCTTTTAATTCTCAAACATTAACCTGCTGGAAAGAAGGCTGTTCCTACTCAGAGAAATACTTGCTATAAACTTAATTCTGGAGAGATCACTTTGACTGTCACTTTTCCCTGCTCTGGAATAAACTGAATTCAGTGTCACTGGCTGTAAAGATCGGAATTGATAAAACTGAATGTGGTTTGTGCAATGCCTCAATTTTAATAAGCTTAGTTGTGGCTTTAAAACCCACTGAGATGGTAATCTGTTTATATTTCAGCTATACCAGGCACAGCTGCAGTGTGCTTAGGACCCAGAGAACCGAGTGGTCTCGAGCCAAATGGAACTCTATGCAGACCTAATATAAGGGGAAAGTGTAGTTTACCAAAGATAAATGTGAGAAAAACAGGAAGGAAAATTATTTTTTGCTAAATGGGATGCTTTTTTTGGGAAAGGGGAGGGAGAAAAGTAAAGGCACTGCACCCTCTGTTATAGAAGAGCAGCATGCATCCCAGTGACCCCTTTTTATTTACTTGTTTTCTTCACTAAGCTAGAAAGCAGATATGAATTTAGCTCCAGATAATGCCTCTCATTTCCTGCAGTGATTTCCACAATTGTCTCTTAAAATGTGGTTGATAATAACTTTTGGTAACATTTATAAAATTCTTAGTTTAGAACAAATGAACAGTATTGCTCACTTTTCATTCTTCTCTAGTAAAGGGGTAAATATAGAAAACTAACTAAAACAACTTTTAAAAATAGCAATTTATAAAATTATGTATTATTTTACAGTCATACTAAGCATTTCCTGTATATTTATGGAGACCATTTTAGCTGTGGAGATGAGTTGACTCTAATGATTGGCAATGTTGATTCATTAATCAATGTGCTGTGATCAAACACGAACGGCAACAGAGCAATGACTCAGCATTCAGCACATGCTCTTTGCCTTACTTTCCTTTCCCAAAGAAAATGTGGCGAAGGGAAGAAACAGATTCCTTTCTCCCATAGGGAAGGAGTGGAGAGGAAGAGAAACCTACTCCGGTTCCCACAGGCTCCCTCCCCTGCTCTCGGTTCTCTCTTTGCTTCTACCATTTTCGCTCTTACTGCCTTCCTCTTTCTCATGGGAACTGCCTGTAGCCACCTGGAAAGAAAACGGCAGCCTCTGCTACAATTGCCACATTAGGGTGTCAAATATATTCTGGCAGTATGACCACAGGCCACTCATGGAAAGCAAAAATAGGTGCTTCTCTCAAGCAGAAGCTGAAGAGTCCTGCGAATGTGCTGCATGGTACCGGTGTACCAGCTGTGTTGGTCAGTGCAAAGCTCCGCTGGGTCAAGAAATGTTTGCGTGCACAAGGCTGAGGCAGAGGCTGCGAAAGCTGGCTCACTTATTTTGACGGATGAAGAGTCAAGATAAAACCAAGGAGACACATACACTAATTGGATTCTCGCTGGTTGCACGGAAGTGTTATCTCAACTGGGTTTGTGATTAAGTCATTCTGGGGATGGGATGCTGTCATTGAAAAAGCACCTGTTTTAAACTGCATTTGACAGGTGATAAAATTCATATTATCAGCTGAAGTCCCTGACTTTGCACACGTAGATGAGAGTAAAAGAAGCAGTTTTGAGCTCATCCTTGCAATCTCTGACCCGAACAACAACTTCAGCATGCTTTTTCCTGTAATATGAGAATCTGATTTTAGTCCTGTACATGAAGATCCTCTATTTCTATGGAAGACAAATGGCTGGTTGCAATGCTGCACCATTTTTGAAAATAATATAAACTGCAAGAGAAAAAGAAGAAAAAATCTTAGCTGGCGACAGTCATCTTATTAGGTACGTTCCATACATGATGATGGCACAGAAGGAAAAAAAGCAATCATGAGTGGTCATTTATGAAACAGAAGTGGGACATTCATTCATAGTGTAAAGGGGAGTACTGGGAACCCCATGAGATGCTGGTAATCTCTTTTACAAGAATTACTATAGGAAACTCATTCATTCCCCATTCCGAAACACTTATGAATTATTCAGTTAATCCTGTCTGGGGAGATAAATGTCGCATGCTATAGGAGCACATGCTATGGTATTTATTAACTTAGTTCGATGTTTCACAGGCTTCAAATTTGCTTTTCCATAATGACAAATATTATTGTTTTAGTTCCTGTATTTTGCTTCTTATCACTGAGTTTACAAGAACCACCCCCATCTGTGTTTCTACTTGACAAGTTTTCTGAAATGAATCAATTGAAAAATGTTTGATGTTTTAGAAATCTATTGTAGACATTCTGTCTCAGATATTAACAGTATCTGTCAGCCACCAAATAAACACAGCTTATCTGGACTCTTTTCATGCCTTGGAACACTTTCATTAGATCTTAAACTTTATTTTTAATCTAGGTCTTATGTCGACAGTGATGTAAAGTTCAAACTGATATGTGTTTATGAACTGTTGAAAATCAATACATTTGATGAACAGTCTGGCAAAGTACCGAACAAATCCTTGTTATCCTTTTGGGTGAAGAAAGTTTGGATGATTTTAGAGTGCTTGCTGGGGTACCATGCAGTGCCTTATGGCACAAGTTACTGCCACCTCATGCTTTGTCTCAGGGCTGCAGTCCTCAAAGCTCAATGCATTTGTCATTCTTTAAAACAGTCCATGTATTTTATAGACAACCCGTTTCAGTTCTTATTTCACCATGAAATACTTAGTATATTGGTTCAAAGCCACTATTTACATCGTTAAAGTGAAGATGTCACTGCTCTGGTGAGTGCCTTTCTTACTAAAATTGTGCCTTGGTTACAGTGGGAGCAAAAAGGATCATAGACCCATAGGATGGTTTAGGTTGGAAGGGACCTTAAAGATCACCTAGTTCCAACCCCCCTGCCATGAGCAGGGACACTTCCCACTAGACCAGGCTGCTCAAAGCCCCATCCAGCCCGGCCTTGAATGCTTCCAGCGATGGGGTCGATGTCCCTGGGCAACCTGTTCCAGTGTCTCACCACCCTCACAGTGAAAAATTTCTTCCTAATACATAATCTAAATCTACCCTCTTCCAGCTTGAAGCTGTAACCCCGCATCCTATCACTACATGCCTTTGTAAAAAGTCCCTCTCCAGCTTTCTTGTAGGTCCCCTTCAGATACTGGAAAGCTGCTATAAGGTCTCCCTGGAGCTTTCTCTTCCCCAGGCTGAACAGCGCCAACTCCCTCAGCCTGTCCTCATAGGAGAGGTGCTCCAGCCCTCTGATCATCTTTGTGGCCTCCTCTGGATCCGTTCCAATAGGTCCATGTCCTTCTTGTGCTGAGGGCTCTAGAGCTGGACGCAGGACTCTGGGTAGGGTCTTAACAGAGCGGAGTAGAGGGGCAGAATCACCTCTGTTGACCTGCTGGTCACGCTTCTTTTGATGCAGCCCAGGATATGATGCGGTGATGCAGTAAAGAGCTTATATTTCACAGTGAAAAGGGACATGCCCTTTACCCGGTGCAGTTTTTCCTTTTGCAGTCCTTTCTTTAGTCTACCCCTGCAGCAGACAGCTGAGTGGCCAAAGAACAACTTTTCCATGTTGGGACCTGCTCCATTTCACTACAGCATTGCAATTGCATTTGTCAGCTGCGTGCTAGGATCAAGAGTTAGCGTGCTGACAAAAAGACCAGTAGTTTTCCTAAACACTTTCTTTCTAGGAAAAAAGTCAGGCTTTTCTCCCCCCTAGAAACATCTCTCATTCTCAGTGTGTGCTTAATCTGCCATCATCTTCTTGTAAAAGATCTGAGGATTGTTCGACCTGACACAAACCCTGTCTCTGGTACAGCAAAGCAAGTTGGCTGAAAGAGTCCCTGTCAAAAATATTTATCCAATGGCATCGCAATGTGAATGCACCTGATTATTCTGAAAATATATGGAAGAGCACGTATATCAGGACAGTGCGTGATAATTCTACCACAGATTTAACCATGTAAGAGTATTCAGCATCTAACTGACAACCCACCTGAAAAGAAATGAAAATCACTGAAAAAACAGGATGTGTGCAAGAATCAGTTTTAGTGATCAAAGATGACTATTGTATTAACAGAAGATCAACCCAGTTTCTCCACAGCCCTTGTGCTTGGGGCACTGGCATGGGCAGTTTAGCTGCCATCCCCCCATCCTGGCCCCCAGCCTAGTCCCTGCCCTGCCAGGCATCCCCGGCCCTATTTCCAGCCTCACATCTTCCCAAAAGCTCTTTCTGTCTCAGTACGAGAAAAAAGGGCAAAATCTGAATCCTCAAAATAGAGTATAAAATGACTTTTGTGCATATGCATATATGCATGCCTGGGTGGGGACACACACTAGATATATGTCTATATTTCTTTATGAAAACAAAGAAGGAAATAATTTCAAGTGATTTTAGGTGCCCAGGTCCCAGGTATCTTCATTAGAGGCAAAAGACAAAAAGAAATGCAACTTCAAATAAAGTACTGTTTATCAGAGATATATTTTGTAAGAATTATGAAGTAACCATTCTCTGAGCTGTACATACACCTGTGGTGCTATAATTACATGTTATTCTCTGGAAATTCTTATTTCTGTGGAGAAGAGGAAGGGAATGATGGATGCTTTAATATAGCGATAGTTTTTCCCCTCGTGTTTACAAGTATGCCTTGAATTCCCCTCCTGGGTATTAAATCATTATAATTCCACTTAACCTGAATCTTCCTTGCATACTTTGATTTTGTGACACCATTAAGTTTATTTGGCAATGGAGTTATTTTCATCCTAATTATTTTTCTTGTCTGTGTTTGTTATTTTCATAAAGTGAGACAGAGACTAGAAAGAAAGGAAAAAAAAGGTAACCATAAAAATCCTAATATTTGCATACTGTTTCATTTTGTTTAACCTAGCGACTCTCCATTGTGAAACATGCTGGTGATCGGTGTGAGACCTGGCTGGAAAAAGTCTGAGTTACCGGTTAGGTGACACATTAACAAAACTACTTTTTGTAGTTTTGTAGACTGCTTAGGATCCAGCTTCACTAAACTTATAATTTGGGAAATTTGGGTCAAACTTTACTTTTCTATAGAAGGACTGAAATATTCTTAGGCTTTTTCCTACTTGATTGTTTTTTCCCCACCAGAACACCAACATCTTGCTGCATGTGTGCTTTTTACACAAATGCATTGCTTCAGTTACCTTTCTTTGTCTTCTCCTCCCATCCCTGAGTGATATTAGATGCATCCTCTATATTAAACATTTTTAACGAGATGTTAACCATGCATTTTCTAATCTTGCCAAGTTTTTATTTGTCTGGGTTTTCTCCTTTATCTGCTGTTGTTTGGTGGTTAAGTCTAATTAACTCACCTTATGGAAGACTTCTCAAATTATTTCTGCTAGCAGGAGTAATAATTCATCCAGATAAGCTTTCTTTTGTAAATTAGAAGATATTGAAGATATTTACTTCTCACTTAATAGTAAAAGATATGTTGGTTTGATCTTTTGTCACTCCAGGCCATGTGTTCCAACACAATGCATGAGGACTCCTATCTTTTTTTAAGAAAACATTTTTTTCACCCCTTTACATCTGAATGTGCTAGAACACAGGGGAGATGCTGGTCAAATTAGTCAGTTGTTTTGCTTGGGCTGTTGATTCTGCTTCTTTTTTTAAAGTTGATATACTTCTGTATAATTTTTTCCCCTCATTTCTAGAGACGTTTTATATGGCAACTTTTCTTTCCTCTGAAAAATTATTTTACTTTTCATCAGTTTCTTCTTTCTTGAAATACAGTTACGCATTGTACCAAATGAGAAAGAAAAAAAAATATTAAGTGACAATGCTAGGTGAAAAATGAAAGCCTCAGTCTAGAAATTCAGGATCCACCTGAACTTCAAGAGTAGTGATTTTGCCTTATCTCCTGGCTTTGCCTACATTGCTCTGAGAAGCAAGGTAACAGAATAACTTAAGTCTGTCTCTCAAACATCATGGTAGTAGCCATAACACTGAAATTCAGTTGTACTTTAAGCCTTTTCTTCTTTAAACTAAGTGACCTTAGAAAAGCAATGTCCAGAAAAGACTGGGAATCTGATTGCATCAAGATTAACTGACCAGCCTCTGCCCTCAGCAATTCCAGTTCAAAACGTTTGGTCCTTCCCCTTGTCTCCCCCACCCCCTGCTCCCAGTTTCCTCCTCTTGCTCTTGTCTTAGCATTTCAAAACTTTTGAGCGTTTAACGTAAACAATTATGGATAGAGATGGTAAAAACTAAATCTGAGAATTTTTCCTCCCCTCCCTTTTTTTAGAAAGAAATTCTTCTGCAGTCCTGACTTGAATTTTGAGAGGAGATAGGATATAATTTAAATTCTATTGTACATTGTTCTGTCAGGAGATTTTCCAGTTTGTAGTTTAATTGGGTGATTGGTAGTATAAAATAAGAAAAAACATTTTGGTAAGCTTTAAAAATCTGCTTAAACTGGATTTATAATTCCTTATATGTCATGAGAGGAGATTTATTTTAGACCTACTCTTCTATTTTTGGCTGACTAGTTTCTAAAAATACAGTGAACTCTCCTGACACTATGACAAAGAATTGCAGTTACATTTTAATGCCACCCTTGAAAATATGTGGGTTTGGTTTTTGGGGTGGTTTTTTTTGGTGTTTTTTTTTGGTTTGGTTTTTTTTTTGCATTAGGAAGGGTCTTGCTACAAAGCACTGCTTTCACAGGTAAATGATAAGCATATATGGTACAGAAGGTGTTCTGTTGGTATTGCTGATACCCAGCAGAAGAGGAAGAAAGCAGAAGCAGACATTGCACATTGCAACGGCTCCTCTGGGATTAGAAAAGAAACATTTCTCTCAACTGCCAACAGTGTCACAGCAGCAGATTCCTACTGCTTGATTACAGAAGTGGTGAGCCTTCTTCATTCTTTAGGGCTTACTTTGTTTTCTGGAGGAGTGGTGTAACTTGGCTTTGGTGTCCAAACTTCCCCCAGGCTCTGTGTATCGCACACAACACTGGACGTGAGAATTTGAATTAGTTTGTTCTTTTGGGTTAAACCAGCACAGGTGGGAATGTCCACATAGAAAACGACGTGTGAGCCTTTGTGTCCATCTTCCTGATGGAGCAACTACTGATGTTACAAGCTCTGGGGACCAACCCATGATTCTCCTCACTGCAGTCGGTTTCTCTGGTGGGTCCTTAGGGAATAGGGGAAAAAACAGTTGAAACTTGGCTGTGCTTTCATTCTCTCACTTCTTTTAAGTCTTTTCAGTATCCCACATTCAGCAGCATGGTTAGGAATTGATTTTTTTTCTTTTAGAACAATTTTAATAGTTCTGTCTCATTTAAGTTGTTCCTTACATCTGAAAGACAGCAAATCTGCTTCAACTGGTTTTAGAGAGGATAATAAACCTCTGTAACAATGATAGCTAGAAAAACTGGAAGAATTTTTTATTTTGTGCCCCTCACTTTTTTTCTGGAAGAGCCTTTTCCCTTGCTGTTTGCCTTCTGGTTTTGCTACAGGCTCTAATGAGAACGGAGACCATGATGTGCTAGGAGCTCTCAGCCACGGAGAAATTTAGGATTATGCAAATTGGGTCCATAGTGATACCACCCTATCTTCTGAGCCAGCAATAAGGTCTATCACATTCAATAGTTAACTTTCAAGACAGTAAATTCATCTGTATAATTTTCCCACTTTAGTCAATAATGCACATTTGCTAGGAGTTCAGTCATCTATATTATTTTAACTTTCTACATTATCTGTTTCATTCTAACCACCCAGTCATTCTTTCTTGGCATCACACTCACACTTCCTCCGTCTCCCCTTCCGTGAAGAGTCTTATATTTAAATATTGAATTAGTGTTAAGTGAGGAATCATTTGAAATGTCTAGGAAATGGATTTTTAAACACTGATCTAAGCTATTCCTTCTTTGTCAGATATTACCCACATTACTTGAAGCAATCCTGTGCCATCCTGCATCATGCACCACCACAGATTACTGGGTTGAATGCATAAACTTTGGGGTTTTTCAGATTCAGACTTTCAAACAAACTCTACACATGCTTGGAAGCAGTTTACTTTCAAAACATTTTGAAGAGCAGAACTTCTCCTCAGATGGCATCCGAAAGAAGTGGGCTTCAGCCTTGGGCACAGCCACCCTGGCACAGGTCAGAAGCAAAAGGGCACACTGGGAATTCTGCAAAACCAGCATTCCTAAGTGCTGGGCATTGTAAACTTCATGATGGACAAAATACAAGAGTACTGGGATGTATTCTGTAAAAGGTTTATACCAAACAGTGGCAAGGATGAGGGCATGAAATTGCAATGTTACTCAAGCGTGAGCAAAAGTGACAAACAGAGCCTTTATGTGGTGTGTGTTATTTTGGAGATGGCATAAATGTTGAAGGAGCACTTATTTCCTCTCTAAACTTTTTTTTTTTTTTAAATATGTATACCGAAAAAAGAGGGGGAGGGGAAGGCAAAATGCTGTGATTCATTATGTTATTCACTTTCAGCAGTTGCAGAGAAAAAAATCCGGTCACTGACTTCCAAAGAAAATCTATGGTGTAGGCCACATTAATATGGATATCTCTAACTCAGGACTGAGAAAGATTATTTATCGCATTATATAGAAAGAAGCTTTGAATTTTCAGAGTGTGGACCACATTCAAAGAGACTGCACAACTGCTTCTATTTCCAGTCTCAAGTGAATGGGTTTTTTCTATTTGTAATTGAGAACATCCCTTCGATAATCACAAGGTATAATTAGGTGTAATAACATGAGAAAAGAATGCATGTGGGTTTTTAAAACTTAAAAAAAATAAAAAAAATACTCTGTGTACTTCTGCACACACACACTTATTTAATTTTCTTCTCATTTTTCCTCTGCTGTATCCCCTTGTGCTTAACAGCTAAAATGAAAAGGAATGAATACCTGACTAACCAGCTCTCTGCAGCTTGGAAATCTCTGTTGTAAGGAACTTCAGAAAGAAAACAATATTTTGACTTTGCCTGTTAATCAATGTGCTGACAGTGCTTGGGAAAAATTTAATGACCGTTTTTGAAAGATTATCATAGGTAGCTTCAGTGTCGACTTAAGTCATTAATTACATTCTGCTCACTTAAATTACAGCAGGTTCGTTTGGGCCGCTAACCATATTTGTCATTTATGTGGCTGATTCCAGTGGGAGCTTTATGTGTTTCACTACACAGTAAACCACTTCCGCTGAGCATGCAGTAGCACGCTTCAGAGCAGCACCTTGCTCCTGCTGTGTGTTGCTTCTATTGCGGATGGAGTGGTGCGCGTTACTTGTAGAGACAAGCAGTGATACTTTTATTGATACAAAACACAGATTTAACAAGGTTCGATAGTAAATGCGACTGTGTTTTAACAATATTCGATGGTAAGGCACACTTGGTTATTTGCTGCATAGAGGCCAGGGTCAGACAGAGCTGTCGGGGAGACCCTCCCGTTGAGCTGAGGTTCAGAAAGGACCCCCTTGCTTTCTAAACTCCTTCTCAGAGAGGAGTCTAGGTGCGGCTGGATCCAGTCCTAGTTCCAGACTTGGTCAATTGTTTGTGTCTAAAGGATTATGTATGCACAATCAATCCTTTAGATCACTTAGCTAAGATTTCAAAGTTTAGCATGCTATAAACCACTTACCAAGAATCTGTTGTGGCAAGGAATCCCGGAATCTCGAGAAGTAACCTTGAGAGGCATCCCTGCTCACCGGGAGATTCTGGCGTGCAGCCCACTGCCATACGGGAGAGCTCAAAGAGCTCTTGGGCTGTTCACTATTTATGGAGGTAAGATGATTGACTTATAGTCACATTTCCATATCGACCACAGTAGCAGCAGTGTGGTTAGGTGGGCGTGCTGCTCAAGTTAGCCCTTGGCTATGGTGTTGTTATCTGTCTCCCTAAAACCACATTGAGCCATCACGACTAGATCCACCACAGTGGTTATGGGAGATAAAGGTCAGGTTGGTGTCCTGGGGGGAGAGCACACCGTTACAGCTTCAGAGACAACTATCTTTCCCTGTGGGTTTTTAGCATCTGGAAAACACTCGTGCACATCATGCAAAGAAAGAAATATTACATTGCTTTATGCAAAACAATATCGTTCCCATTTCACTTCTCCATTCCTTTCCAAGAGGTTTTTAGGTCAGATATTGCTATTTAAAAGTGATCTCTCTCTCTCACTCATGGCTCAAGCAAATGAGCTGTTTGCAGGGAATCTGCTGGAAATTGCAGTGGAGGAAGAAATCTTTCTATAAAACTACAAAACAACTGCAGTCCCAGAATAGCAATGAGCTCCGGGAAGCCCTTTCTTAGTTACCAGAATTGCTAATTTATGGCAAGACCTGTGTATGTGATATGCTGTCTTGCACCCAAGAGATGCTGTCTGTCTAGTTAAAAAGAGCCCTTCCTTGACCGGGGAGAGAGGCGGTTAAGCTTCAGCCCAAAATAATAAAGTAAGGCAGAAGTTTTAAACATACCTATATTCCATTCATTAACTATCCATCATAAGGAAAGATCTGCAGAGTCCTAACAGCAACTTATCACGGCTCTGTGGTTTCTGATGGGAAAACAAATACATCACATAAAGGGAATAAAGTGCTTTTCTCTGGTTATCATTCCACTCCAGGCTTTTGTGTCGCAGATTGTCTGGCAGACTCTCACAATTGTTTCTTCCTGCCGCTTCTGGAAATGATCTTCTCTTCTCTTCACTAAAGAGAAATATGCCCACAGCAGAGATGGGTTTTATTTGCGGTATTCTTTTGTATTTTTCCATTTTACCATTAACTGATTTTTAGCTCTCAATCTCTTTCATGTGTACGAACATCATTTCTGTCAAGACTTGTACGGCGCTCCAGGTAATTGTTGATATGTCTGAAATCTGTGTCCTATTAATGTATTCGTATTGTTGTTAAATCTTTGATAAGCACACTGGATCTGAGTCACCCCAGAGACTGCATTGAGAAAATGACAGTGCACCTCAATGGTGCAAATCTGGCTGCACACGAGGAGCTGGAGGATGCGTAGAGCAGGTCCCGAAGAGATGGGTCTGATACAAAAGTACATGCACAGCTGAAACTAATACTCACTAAATGGACTTTCCTCTTTGATTTGTTAGAATTCGCCTGTTCAGGCTATCCTGAAATGGGGTGGGTTATGTAAGAATAATATCGAAGAACTCTGCTTTTGACTTTGAGGCTGATCATCCATCTGATGAAAGGGAACAGCAGGCATTTGGATAAGAACTAGCTGGCTAGCCCATGCTCAGAAAGTGCTCTTCCCCCACCCCTAGTCCTCCTCCTGGGTAGCTGAAGCAGTGGCAGCTCCTTCTCCCGAGGCTGCTCTCCCAGTGCTGGGCTGCAGCGGGGCCAGCTGGCTCCTTCCTCTTGCCTGGCTACGGTGCCACCTCGGAGACACACCGAGTCCCCACCTGCGCCAAGGCCTGAGGGCTGGACGCTGGCCTGTGAATTGCAGGAAATTTGACTATGATTCAAATGGATGCCACTAAAAATAAGTCTTTTTTTTTCCCCCCTAGCCAACGTGACTGCAGAGCACATTTCCGTGTGAGCTGGGGAAGAGCACATTGAGCCTGACACCTGATGAAGCGTTTAGTCTCTGCCTGGCATCCTTTATTTGATGAAAGACATCACATGTGGAAGGGTAGCATTGCTGGCTCTTTTTCTCGTGACACCTGAAAAACCTCAGAATGAAAAGGTTGGGAAATGAGCGTTTCCTGCCTCTCCATCACTTCCAACCCCACCGCAGAACACGTTTATTTTTTCAGTTACTTTCTTCAGCTTCCTGTGTCCGCAGCATTATGTCTGTGCTTGTGATTCATTACGTTGCTTACGGGTGTTTAGAGTCTGGAAGCCTCCTGTAAAACATGATTTGTAAATACATCCTCCATGTGAGATGGGGAAGAAGAGAGGACTCTAGCACTTCCCTGCCTGCTGCACTGATCAAGCATGAAGGTAGGAAATAAAAAAATATCTGCCCAAAGAAATCTGTTCTCTATTGAAAGAGCTTAAAATGGAGGTTTAAAATTAAGAGGAATGGTAAATTATATGTGCACATGCATTTAACAGTAAGGTTAGCAACTGTTATCAACTGTTTGGTTTTAAATCACAGATGCAAAATCAATTCCCCCCATACTTTTGAGAGAGAGTGAGAGCTAGAGGGACTGAGGATGCTTTGCATTAGGAGGAACGTCCAGGCTGTTCCCCTCAGCTCTTCTGCCCATTGTAGACCATTGGTTGATGTTTCTCTCTGCTCAAAGCATGTAAGAAGAATTTGGCAGCTAAATGCTGTCAGAAATGAAACGGAGTAGTCCCACATGAGATGTGGTGGGAAATACAAAGTCCGTTTTTAATCTGGTTTTCTGTAACTTTGATGTCACTGACTTTGCAACTTATTTGCATGTTTTTTCCTGCGTATTTCCTAGATTTAGCCACTCCAAGAACTGAGGAAACCAATGCTGCCGTAGAAGAATCATACTGACTATAACATGGCAGGGTCAATCAACAGTATTGAACATTTTAGATCCAATACACAAATCTCTTGACTCTCACCAGGTGAGACAGCAGCTTGTCACTGTTTGCAGAGCGGCCCTGTGATGAGGACAAGATGTGCCTCTGCTAAGAGCTGAAGGATGGGGAATCTGGTGATCTCTGGCCCCGTCAGGGTCTGAAACGGAGAGTGCTGTCTGGTGCAAGCCCAAGGCTGTGCTTCTCTTTTCCTCTTTGCCCTCTCCCTCCCTCAGGTGCAGATTCTTTCTGCCTCATCCCAGTACCCTCTCCTCCTTCTCTGCCTTGAGACACCAATTTCTCTCAAAATGGCTAGAACCAGCCTCTTTTTCTAGCGGTGAATAGTCTCCCTGAAACCAAAACAGAGATCTGAACCCTGCTTTATTCAAGCACTGCTACTCTGCTGCAACTTTCAGCATCCAGGTGGTTTTTTCCATAGTCACACAGATCCAGCCACTTGCTCGGCTGCAGCACCCCCCAAGGACTGGGAAAAACAATGGCAAGCAGATTCCTGCTTAGGTAATTGAACTGTTTCAGTAATGTGGAAAAAGCAGTGCATTCCCTTCCTCCATCGGCTCTCTGACACAGCAGAGTATTTTTTTTTCCCTGCAACGCTTCCAAAAAAACTCAGCCTGAGGCAGAGAACCTGGCATTGAAAATTTTAGTCTGAAATATAAACAGCCAAAATAGGATCTTTGAATGGAAACTGTCAGGCGACTGACAATAGGTGTTATTACCAGCTCTGTCTACCACTGCATACATCCAGGCTCCTGTGCACGCTGCTCACTGCGGCACACTCAGGAAAGGAAGAGTTGAACAAGGGGGTTCGAGTATTTCTCCTTAAGTTGCTTACAGCTGTTCAGGTGTTTTCCATTTTATCAGCATCCGTGGCAGAATGTGGCATAAAGAATGCATGAATATTATTAAGCAATTAGCCAGGTGACGTATTTGGGTTTTATATTACCCTCTAGTAAATGTGTAACACTCAAACATTAGTAAGTGATTAAGTATTCTGCTGGGTCTCAGACCATAAGTAATTATGTGCCATTTTAAAGACAGACAAAGGAGTGATATAAAATGCTTAAATAAAAAAGAGAGAAAGTAGGGAAAGACAGACAATTCTCAAGAAGATAAGAAAAAAACTCATGATCTGCATTAGCTTGTACTAAGAAGATACTGATGTAGCACGACGCACTTAAAATTACAGCTGCATCAATACTTGATAGGAAAAAATAATTTTCCTTTTGGCTCAAACTGTGAAGAAAACTCTAATGTTTCTACTGAAATAAGAATTCTTCTGAATGTCTTACACAAGTCTTTCAGAACTTAATCACAAAAATAGCTCCTTGTCATGGCCAGAAGTAAAAGTGGTCTTTTCTACCAACCAAGTGGCAAATAGCCTCTCCCACCTTGTAGTCAAAGAAATACAATTTGTAATCTACTCCATCCTACCAGCTCAGCCTTCTCCCTTGTTAGAGGGGAGCTTTATTCCAGAACACCCCTTTCCCTCCCCCAAAGTACTCACAGTTAGGAAAATGATACTTGTTTGCTGACTTGAGACTGAAGTAGAACTGCCATCTTGGCCCCTACCAGCCATTTGGGTCCTTGCCATGTTAGAATAAGTAGACTAGGTGTACTACTACTAGTGGTAATAGTAGACGACTAAGTAGTGCATTGCTCTAAGAGTGAGTGCTTTTTACCTTTCCCTGTTTGACAGTGGTGGAGAGAGATGGAAGCCATTTCCATCACAAAATCCACATGCAACTGAAAACAGTAACACCAACACCAATAAGAAATACAGGAGGGCTTGTTTTCTAACACCTCTTCCACTGACTCCTCTCTGTTCATCCCGTGTGCCGCAAAGTGACTGGGACTATCTAGAGGTCACCTGGGAGTCCAGGATCCTTTTCCAGTAATGTAAGGCTGGCTGTCCCAAAAACAGCTCTCAGAGAGGCCGGGTGGCAGCAGAAGCCTCAGAACTTAGCAATTTCGTGCAACAGCTGGACCAGTGCTGGAGTCCTAACGAGAAAGAAGAGCAAGGCTTCACCCCTGGTGGAGACTGTGGGAGATGCTCCTTTGCAGCTGTATCTCTTCACCCTTTCTGGGATGCCTGGCCTCTACTTTACACACCTGTATAAAGGGAGTGAAAGGTCCCAAACCACTTTCAGCTAACACAGAACAGGCTTAGCTGAAAGAATCTCAGATAAACTTCAAAGTGGAGGGTTTTTTTAACCTTGACTTTAGGAGGCTCTGTGTAATTGATCTGCACAATAGAATGAGTCCTGAGATAATTTCCATATGGTGACAATATTTAGTTGGAAATCTAATGTTGTTGTTTCAGTACTGCTGGTTGGAGGAAGACTAGCATTTGCCTTGCTGTTCTTGCTATGTGTGTCCCTTCCCACCTATGCACTGCTTAAAGTAATTTTTCCAGCAACACCAACCCAGACTCCTGGAAATTAACCCTTGATGGATGATGTAATTTGAGTGATGGATTCTTGTATATCTTTGTAGAGTAGAAGCACCTTAGCTGTTCCACCGTCAGATATTTTACAACCAGCAGTAACAATAAAAGAGAGAAAGCAAAGGCCTTGAAAACTATTCACATTTTTCCTATTGCTATGGAAACAAAATGTTGTTGTTTTTTTTTTCCACACATCAGTACATGCTATTATGCTTTATTACGAAACTCTGGTAATGCGTGTCTTCTTATAATGGAAGGCTTTAGAGCTTTATGTAACTTATGTAACCTCCCCTGAATTGTTGCAGAAGTGGTAAGTCTAGACTATGACGTAATGTTTTACAGTACAATTTTAACTTGAGATATTTTGCGTACCAGCCTCTGTGGTCACTGTGACAGGGGCTTCTCTGCCTGCCTGAGAGAAACTTGGGTGGGTTATTTGAAGGCATTAGAAAAGCAGCTACAAGTGATGTCTCCAGGCAGATGCTGAAGGTACAAGAAAGAGATCTGAAAGACATCTCACTATATTCAGTGAAGGCAATGCTATAGGTATCTCCTCAGATGCAGACGGCCCTTTGGAGATCCCATTACGTGCTGTTAATCTCACTTCTGCGATCTGCCATGTAGACTTCTTTTGTGCTGTGTTGGGGGGAATATCTTAATTTATTTCTTAAGACTCTTTGCCTCTGCTTTTCTCAATACCCATACCTAGACCAGCTGTGGAAGCAAAACACCTTTTTCCTTAGAGTTTTATGTAGGCAGTATGTCCTGTCACATACTCTGTGAACAGTCAGATAATTCGGAAAAGCTGAAAATCAATTAACCCGTGCCTTTTTCGTGCTGTAAGTGTTGAGTGTGTTGATGTCCTACAGAGAATGGTGTTTTGACACATACTTTCTACATGAGGCAGCTCTGACTGGGTCTAGTGCCATCCCATAAGCTGGTCAAGCCCAGGTGTGTTGGGTGTTGGTGGAAAGGTGTTGGTAGTGGGTGGGCTGCAGGGTGGCCTCTGAGGAGAGACTGGGAGCTGCCCTGTGCTGGCCACCCCCCAGGACACAGCTGAGCCCACCATCCAAGCTGGTGGTGCCTTGATGAAAACATATTTAAGAAACGACTTATTTTCTGTCAGGGCAGAAAAATACAAACTAAATGATGGGGCCTCCTTTTTCCCTGTATAATAATCAGGAGAAGAGACACATGCAACAACCCCTGTTAATCCCAGCCCCTCCCAGGAGAGTTAAGGAATATGCCTTGAGGACTTTCCTTGGGCGCCCAAGCCCGACTACTGGCTAGTATATTGGGTTTGCGTGGCAAGGTTTTGGTAGCAGGGGGGCTACCAGGGTGACTTCTATGAGAAGCTGCTAGAAGCTTCCCCCATATCCGATAGAGCCAATGCCAGCCAGCACCAAGACAGACCCACGGCTGGCGAAGGCTGAGCCCAGCAGCGATGGTGTAACACCTCTGGGATAACATATTTAAGAAGGGGAAAAAAAACCCCTGCGCAACTGCAGCCAAAGAGAGGAGAATATGTGAGAGAAACAACTCAGCAGACACCCAGGTCAGTGAAGAAGGAGGGGAGGAGGTGCTCCAGGCGCCAGAGCAGAGATTCCCCTGCAGCCCATGGTGAAGACCATGGTGAGGCAGGCTGTGCCCCTGTGGCCCATAGAGGTCCATGGTGGAGCAGATATCCACCTGCAGCCCGTGGAGGACCCCATGCCTGAAGGAGGCTGTGACCCTGTGGAGAGCCCGTGCTGGAGCAGGGTCCTGGCAGGACCTGTGGCTCTGTGGAGAAAGGAGAACACACTGGAGCAGGTTTGCTGGCAGGACTTGTGACCCCGCGGGGGACCCACACTGGAGCAGTCTGTTCCTGAAGGACTGCAGCCTGTGGAAGGAACCCACACTGGAGCAGTTCATGATGAACCACAGCCCATGGGAAGAGCTCACATTGGAGAAGTTCTGTCTCTTGTGGGTGCGACCCCATGCTGGAGCAGAGGAAGAGCGTGAGGAGACCTCCAACTGAGGAGGAAGGAGTGGCAGAAACAAGAGGGGTTTGTGGACACGTGGCATCCAGCCAGCATTGCTCAGCTGTTTGCTCAGCTGAATCCAGCTCACTCACCTCCCCAGGAACAGTTTCCAACCTCATGCTCAGCACTTCCTGGGAGCCTGAGAGCTGAGGGACCAGCTGGGGAGGCCACTCCAGCCTCACCTCCCCCTGATTCAGCTAGGTTCTCCCAGGACTTCTGTCATTTACTTTTCACGGTAAATGGAAAATAGTAAGTGAAGGTTCAGGATCAGACCGAGTGGTCCTACTCTTGCAGCTGCTGTCAATCCATCTCCCTCCTGGAGCTCATAAACTAGAAACTACTGTTGCAGACTGGCTGCCTAGAAAGAACTATTTTCCACTTCTGGCTCTAAATTCATCTAATCTCTCTGCTACTCATGCCAGTCCTGCTGAGTCAGCGCCCTTCTCTGTTGGACCAGCCTCTGTATTTCCTGACTTCGCAACTCCTGCATTGTTAGTTTATCAATTTTCCAGCACCTTTGAGCACACAGTAGAGAGTGGGATCAAAACCGGAGACAATAGTTTTGTATTGCATATCTGGAGGTCTTTTGCAACTCTGCATAGAGAAAAGAAAACCCTAGCACACCGCTGCTTCCTTGAGTTCATGCAGAGACTGCCATGCAACCCATCCATCTACTGTCAACTGATGTAGGTGCAAGCCAACAGCTGGGGTTTTTTGCTTAACCAGTGAATATACTTGCTGTACTGGTGTTTAGTGATCATATCAGCTATCACTGAAGTCTTTTTTTCACAGACACTGTGGCCTCTTGGGATCCATACAGGAGCATGCAGCAAGGAGGTTGCATTCCTTTTTCTGCCATGGAAAACTTGAGGTCTTGAAAAACTTGTCTTTCACAGGGCTCGGCGTGCTCACAGCAGAGATGCTTTGCTGACCTGTCTCTATCACCTCCACTTCTGTCTGTCGTGGGAGCAAACCATCTTGGAAACTAGCTACCTGCAGTCTTACTTGGGAGCGGACTGTCTGTGGGTTTTTAGATACTGGGAAGAAGCCATGACTATCTGTGTTTATCATCTGGTCTAATACGGGTGCTGAGACCATGATTCTGGCTTGGAGACAGCATTAGAAGAGAGAAACGATAGGGCTGATTTGTCTGTATCTAGATAATCATAGGAAGATAGTTCATATTTGGGGTGGAATTGCCAAATGCTGGCCAGTTCTGAGACAGGGTGGAAAAGAGAGGGATATAGTGCTATGGAGGTGTAAGTGTGGCCAGGAGATCTACTGGGGAGGGCTCAATCCAGGCCAGTATTCATCAGCATCAGGCTGAAATTTTAGAGGAAAAGTTTAATGGAAAATAAACAGACAGTAAGGGTTTTAAAGAGTTGCCTATATGATGTAAATTTCTGTTTAAATTTCTCTCTTTTTGTTTAATACGGACAAACCTAGGCCATTAAAACCACTGAATAATTTCTAATAATACTTGGTGGCTAATTTTAACATAATAAAAATCTTTGGTGCTATTGAAGTAGAAAACTTTGAACGCTAACCATTTTGCTTTGTCAAAATATTGTAATTTCACTGTCTTTGATTTAAATGTAGCTCCTTAAATCTCAGCTACACATAAGAAGTGAGTCATGAATTTAAATGGCATGGATTAAAGTCTAACCAAAAATACTCATCATTTTTGCAGGAGATATTGATCTTGTCTGTCCTTTATATTGTAGCCATGTGTAATACAACATGGCTGTTACTGCCAATAGGGTATGTTCACATGAAAGGGAAGAGATCCCACTAAAAACACTGTGTTTCTTATAGAATGCCCATGTACCTGCAGGACATGTATTCTTTTAAAAATATCTGTGATGGCAGCTCCCGTGTTTTCTGTTCTCATTTCTAGAAGGGAGACACTTTGCAGTCTTTGCCCAGTACACATAGCCTGGACATTTCTGAAAGATGAATTAAAGTAAAGCATATTAGGCACATGTTAGGAGCACAGAAGCAAAAAAAAAAAAAAAAATTTTTCCAAGTGGGAAAATGATGAAGTTGCAAACTCTAACTCTAAACCTAAATACCTGAACTGACATACTTATCTGGACACGTGCATTTCCTACAAATCTTCCTTTCCCGTCTCTGTACTGTGAGGAGCTCTTTGTACAGACCTTCCACTGACTTCACGTTCATCAAGATCTCTGCTACCTGGGTAGCTATGCGCTCCATGGTTTTCTTTAGTAATTGCAATGCTTTGCAATATATGTAAATATATTTATATTCCTGGTGTATATATGTGTGTGTGTATATATATAAAAGTATATATATATATGTTCCAGAATCCCGCCTTGTGAAGATTTCAGGAATACACTGCCAGGATACCAGCTACGGGGAAGAGAGATCGGAGAGTGTTGTAGGGATCCTTCCCAGCAGTTTCATGCCTGTATTTTCTCTCACATGGTGTAGCATGTCTCCTTCTCAGAGCTAGTCTCCAAGCCCCGCATGTGTCCTGGGGACACTGGGGTGCAATAGGTAGGGTTTCAGTTACACCAGGCTATTAAGTAGACCTTGCAACACAGAAAGAAGTTACTTGCATATTCATTCCCGTACTTCCTTTTTCTTTAAATGCTTGTAGTGTTGCAGAAATGCTTATGTATAATTCATTCGCTATCTTCTTTCCTCAGGTCTGCTTTTGCATTTGCTGGCATAGTGCTTCTAGACGTAAGATTTAATGTCAAGCTCTGACCCATCACTTCCACATTTCATATAGTGAATTGCAAGCTTTGTTTCTCTAAATAAATAGGGGTTATCTCGCTTGATTTTCTGGGACTTCTTGTCACCCCGTGTGCAAATTATCATTAAGGTTTTTCCGCTGACCCGCTGCCATCTTAACATCTTTGTACTGTAAAATAATTTTCTCACACAACTCGTGTGCTGTTCCCAGAAGAGTCACGTTAGCATATATATGTGAGCTTTTGGGGATTTAAGTTGAACTCTCATAATCTTTTTTAACTTCAGTGTTGAGTTTGAATTATTTTTCTTTGTTTGTTTGTTTTCTCTTTACTTTTTTTTTTCTTTTCCTTCGTCTGGGCCTTTTTCTCCTTAATTTGCCTTATCTCCACTCATAATTTTTGTAGTCTCAATTGAATCTTCACACACTGATGCTATTCTCTTTTCTGGACCCATTTCACCCTTGACCAGTCTTTTCTATTGGGCAGTTCCCCTCTCCTTGGCCTGAGATGTTATCTGCTAGCATGGGAGTCTAACATAATAAAGACTGATTATCATAAAATGGCATACTTAAACCTGCTTGGAAAAAGCCACAGTGGTGAGGAAAGAGGAGATAAGGATCTGAATACATGGCAAGATGGGGAAGACTCACTGCTTCTGAAATAACCAAAACAATGTTGTAGCAGGAGATGAAATCATCTGGAAATTGGCTATAATTTTTCGCTCTAAAGCAATCTCCTACTAGGTAAAGATATCAAGATGAGCAACTAAAAAACATATGAGAGAAACCTGCTGCGTTTTTCACTTGAAGACACAAAACACATTCTTGTAGAGTATCCAACTGTTTGTTTTTTGTGTTTTGTTTTTTTTTTTAAACTATAATTTCTCATTGCTCTTTTATGGCTCATATCTCCCATGCAATAGATACATTTGTACAGTTTTCTCCCACCACTTTTGTAGATGGTGAAGAAGGACAAGTGATAATATCAAAACCAGCCTTGAAGATCCCATAGAAGGTGACGTTGGATGACCCCATGCTAAGCTGCAAGGAGGCAGTCAGGAAGCCACTGAAGCAAGGTAGTTAGCAAAGTGCTCTAATAAGGCAGAAATAGTGAATGTAGGGCTAGAGACATGCATAACGCTTATTTCGCCTGAAGCAAGGTTGATATTTTATGGTGGTGACATTTTATTTTTTTAATAAAAGGGGAGGGGGACCAGTAGCTTTCGGTGAGACAGATAACTCAGGGAAGGAAAAGTAGCTGACCGTAATGCTGAGAGGTGCCCTGTGGAATGAATGTAAGGTGAAAACTGGAACTGGAAGGAGATCTAGCAGAGTGGGTCATTCAGTTAAAACATCAGCTTAACATTTGTTTAACAGAGAACAGAAGAACTGATGAAACGGTGAAAGGTTATTGATGGCAATGGCAAATCTGACTTTAAGGCTGTCAGTCCTGTAGTACATTTAGTATGTTATTCTCTTATTCTCCAGGAAACATTAAGGTCCAAATCACTATCCAAAATAAGAAAGCAGCAGTGATTTTCAGAGCACCTACCCTGGTACATGAAATGATCTACTGTGGCTTTTAAGCTTGAAGGAGGAATGAGCTTACTGAATTAGAGCAGATGGACCTTTGCTCCTTGCATAGTCTTTAGAAGAACGGCACCATATCAGTGCCATTTCCAAGTTTCGTGTAAGAGATATTACAGCACCTTTACTGGCATTGCAAGTTTTGGATGATGTGACCTTACAAAGCCTGCCTTGTCCTAAGGCATGTCCCCATCCATCTCTGTGTTGCCGATGCTGTGTGCTATAAAGTACTTTCTCTTTTCTGGTGTATGTGCATTCTTATGAAAAATAGGGTGCCTTCATAGAAGACATGTCCTGGCACACCTATAAGCAGAACAGCCATGCTTTAAAAGCAAGGCTGTAAGCAGTATCACTGATATTATTCACTGCTCCAGGACACTTAGTGAGCAAAAGCTGTCTGAGATGCTTTCTAGGGTAGCCACCACGTTCATGTGGTGTATGAGACCTGTGCTTCTGGTTTGCCGTTGGTAGCCTGAAAGCCAGGATCTTGAGAGCCAGGAGGCAACTGAAGAGCCAAGGATAGGCTTTCCTCTTGTTCAGGTCGTACCTCAGCCCTGGTTTAGCAGGTGTCTGTCATGCCAGAAAAGCATGAAGACTAAGGTGCCTCCTTGCCAAAGTGTGGTATGGACACAACTGAGGCCTCTCCAGTGAAGATGCAACTGGGGTGGGTGCAAGAGCATCACTGAGCCTGGGAAACTGGGAGAAAGTTGTGTGATCCTACCAAAGGGCAATATGTACACAGTCTATGGCCAGTTCTGGTTTCTGGTGCCTTAATAGGTCATTGTCTCTGAATGACTTGTTTTTTAGTATGGCACTGTCCCTTGAGCTTCTAATAGGAGGCTGAGCACTGCTCAAGTGAAAAATAAGCGATAAAGCTATTCGCAAAAAACCAAAGCCAGCCTAAAAGCCCTATTAATCTTCCATGGACTACCTGATACAAAAAAAAAGATGAAATTTATATATTAGCTGCAAGAGGATAGTGTTATTGCAGTGTTGTAGTGTGTCCCACGCTAAATTTAAGAATTTATATTAACCTTTAGAAAACAAGTTCTTGTAGGTCAATGCCTAGAGGAAGAAGAGTAGCAAAGTCAGTAAGTAAGATGGCAAGGATATTGTTTTCTTGGAAGAAAATCTTGTAGATCCCTCTTCATAGCGCTCACTCGGGGAAGAAGTGGTTAGAGAACTGTTGTGTTATTGTTACGAGAAGTCATCTTTTATCTAAATTTGGGACTTTGAATCATCCTTGCCTTGTCTGATTATTATCATAAAAGACTGTCATTAATTTGGTGGCAGGCAGAACCTTTGTACATCCAGCTTTACATCACAGGCTCGAAAGAAAGATCATTGCCGCAACTATTTTTGAACTCAGTATTCATCTCCAGAACACCCTCCAAACAGTAACAGAAGAACAAGATCAAATAATTTTGCTCTCAATCATAAAAGTAGTCCAGATGGAGAACTGCCTTTCCCTTTGAGGTTCTGTGTGGAACGTCCGCTTTTACTGTGAATAGCTGCTTTCAAATTTCATGTAGCTGAACAGGCACACATCACTTACCTCTTCACCTTATTTATAATACAATTTTCCCCTAAGCAGGGGAGATGTATGCAGTGATTTCTGCCTCCCAGGTCTCACTACAAGAATGAAAGCAGATGAGACACTCCAGAGATCACAACTTTGAAATCAAATCGGAGTTCAGATTGTGTTCAAAGTCTCTGTGCAAGCATTTTTCCTCACTACATTTCTGCTTACATATTTTGCAAACCTAGAATTACATACCGAGGAATGGGATGACAATCACTGGTTCCGTGTGGACATGACCAAGTGACCTTGGTACAAAACTTCCATTTGTTCAAACCGCTGTTATTGCACTTTCATTTTTGTAGTGGCTAACTCCACAACCTTAGGAAAAACACTCAGCTGGGAGACGTACAGAACGTCTATCTAATGCTGTCACTGCCAGGTGCTGCAGGCTGCTATTGTTTCCTATGTCCGCCGCTTATTCTTAGTAGAAGCCGAATTTATCACTTTTGAAGAACTCAAAAGGATTTTACTTAGAACTCTACTTCCATTTTGAAAAATAAACCCCAACTTTTGCCATTTTTTCTGAAAACAGACTAAGATTGCCTGCTGCCCTGCGAGGCAACTTAACATATTACCTTATTATCAAGTGTCAGTTTTGTAATGAAATTTTAGCTGGAGGTGTGCAAGAAATAGATTTAATTTAGACATATACAGAAATCCTATTATGTATATGAGAAGCATGCACCTGCATTGTGTTAAAAGTGTCATAAATAGACATCTGCAATTTCTGTGAACTGTTTTAAGGGACATTAAATGTCACAGGGCACTTTGTACTGTAAGGCAAAAGTATTCCATATACACCCCATATATTTGGGTTTTTTTTAATTCTTTTTTTTCCCATAAATGAGAAAAAAGGTAATGTAGTAAGAGAATAACTCAGATTGCTTTACACTAATTGCATTCCAAAACATTTTGCATTTTTAGATAACATAATCGATGGGGAATATTTAGCATAATTTCTTCATATCATATAAAATGTTTTATATGATGTTTTATAATGTTTTAAGTCTTCAGAAAGAAGATCTGAAATCTACATCAAAGATAAGTAAAGATGTGACCGTATTTGTACCAGAATATCGGTTTCATGTGTGATTTCACACTTGGGTGTCGTTTCATGCTCGGGTGATTGATTATCTGCCCATTTAGTTAGACGCTTTTCTTTGCAATTGCTCTGACTTGCACAGAACCTCAGTGAAGAGGTGGATGACTGGCACAAACTATTGTATAACTATAGTTTAAGCCTCTACATTTATACCTGTCTAAGGCACTAATGTAGTTAGTCGTAACAGTGAGGAGGTACAATGAAATAAATTTTTAATCCCTAAATAATGTTCTTCTATTTCTTTTGAGATTTTATGGGAATTGCAAAAGTAAGGAAGAATGTCCCTAGGCCTTCATTATTGGTTATTGCGTGAGCCTGAGTGTGAGGTTAGAAGGACTTCTGGTCCTCTGGCTTGAAACAGGCTTTTATAAGTTTTTTAAAAAGCCGTTTCCAAAAAATGGATTTTTTCTCTTTAATAAAATACCAAATCAATTTCACTTTGCGAGGAAGTAGCCACTCTTTCAATATAGAAGTACTTGGGAGCTATAATAGTGCTCCAGTATAAAGAAGAGTGAGTTATAAACTTCTGTTGTAAAGTACCTGGGTTCATTTTATGGAGTGTCTTTTTGCTCTTATACAATAAAGATAATGCAGCCTGTTCTCAGCGCATCTGAAATACATTCATTTTCAAACTTATGTGTTCAAGAGCTACTGTATTATTGCCCAGTAAATTTGATTGCAAAAGGAATGAACCATTTTCTCATGTCTGTTACTGCTGATTTTTTTTCTTCTGATTGCAACAATCCTGAATCATTCTTCTAATCTCTGGAGGAGTTAAAAGATTAGAGTAAAGCAATCGTGCATCATGTGCTTGAAAACTTGGTTAAGTAAAACAGCAGTGGTTTATTTATTTTTTACAGTGTTGTTGATGTATTTGCTGTACTAGGATTTATAACAAATAGACGACTGTTGCAGTTTTAATTAAATGTGACTGGCTTAAAATGTGGAAGTGGCAAACAGGAATTCCGAATTGTTCTTTGCTTGAGGATGGGATTTCGTGTTTGTGCCTTAGAAACATATTTTTGACATGAAGGTCACAGTTGGATTGGCTGTTTTAATACATAGAGTACAAATTAGACCCAGAAAAGATACTCGGACATTTATGAACTCACAGAGCAGAACAAATATTGAAGGACATAGTAAAAAAATCTGGTAAATATTATAACCCTATAGTCTATAAAGGTGTTGCTCGTAAAACTAGAGGTGGCCTCTGTACACCAGTTTCCGTTCTGCAGTCTGCCAGCCCTGCCAGTGGAACATCAACTATCATACCAACATTCTCAAATAGGAAGATCTACATTAGAAATGATTACGTACTTCATAAACTCCATGGTAATGGGCTTTACTTGCAAGATGCAAGTAGTGTGGTGAGCCGGACTAGGGAAGTGATCATCCCCCTGTACTCGGCACTGGTGAGGCCCCACCTTGAGTACAGCGTTCAGTTTTGGGCCCCTCGCTACAAGAGGGACATTGAGGTGTTGGAGCGTGTCCAGAGAAGGGCTACAAAGCTGGTGAGGGGTCTGGAGGACAAACCTTATGAAGAACGACTGAGGGAGCTGGGCATGTTTAGCTTGGAGAAGAGGAGGCTGAGGGGAGACCTTATCGCCCTCTACAACTACCTGAAAGGAGGTTGTAGAGAGATGGCGGCTGACCTCTTCTCCCTGGTGACAAATGATAGGACGAGAGGAAATGGGTTCAGGTTACGTTAGGGAGGTTTAGATTGGATATTAGGAAACATTTTTTCACTGAAAGGGTTATTAAACATTGGAATAGGCTGCCCAGGGAGGTGGTAGATTCACCATCCCTGGAGGTGTTTAAAAAAAGGGTAGATGGGGCACTTAGGGACATGGTTTAGAAGTGGCTTTTGTCAGGGTAGGTTAATGGTTGGACTTGATGATCTTAAAGGTCCCTTCCAACCTCAGCAATTCTATGATTCTATGCAGGTGCTCATCTTATTAAAACAAGAGGGAGACTTTGTGCCATGGCTGGCTTGCTGCTCAGCATTACGGCGGATTCTGTCTTCATTAGCTCATTCATTAAACACCTTATTTCCGTAACTGCAGATATGTGGAAGTTTTAATTAATCTGTCTGCTAGACCTTCCTCCCTGCCTCCTTCAGCAATAAGAGTTGTACTCTTGTGTGGGTCTACTCAGCGTATCCTCAGGAAGCCCGAGTGTACTTTGGAATACGCATGGGACTTTTGTGTTCCTTTTATGCCATTTATGAAACACCTGCTGATGAGAGAAAGGCTTTTCACAGACTGCCAGGTAGACTGCGGCTCACTTGGCTGTCATCAGTAGAGGACTCTTCATGGCCAGGTGACAGGAGTATGATCTGACTGAAACACCATGGGGCACATAGAGCCTCCTCAGCTCTGTCACAGCGACTTTATTCTGCCTTCACTTAATGGAGACATTTTAAAAAAAAACTACGGTCTGATCTCTCAAGGGAAAAATGATATATTTTAGCCAGTAAACTGATGTCAAGTGAACTAAACTAGGATTAATCTGAAGAGGATGGAATTCAATATTCATTGAACATTGAATGTAATATTCAATACACTGTAATATTCATCGAATCAGTGAGATGTTTTCCATTGACTGCCATGGATTTGGCTCAGAGCTTTGTTATCTCTTTTTGCTGGATCATTCCACTTGGCTTCAAAACAGGTACAACTCTTTTTATCAAGTGAATCAGAGAAAAAAATTAAAACATTGCTTTATCCATTTTCCCTGGACTTATTTCCTGCCTTTTGGGAAACAGATTGTTTTTCAGTTTAAGAAATTGCTGTTGAGGAATAGACGGACTTTGATATTTTTATTCATATTACTAAGAACCTGCCATCATTGCTATTTTTTTTTTTTTTGTGTCAAGATGAAGGAAAATAAGAGAGTTCCACCTTGAGCTATGCCCAGGTATTGCAGGTAACTGATAGCCTCCTTAATGCTGTCTGAGCACATTTAAAAATTAAAAAAACTATCTCCGAGTATGTGACAGTATATAACTAGAGGTAGCAAAATATATACTCAGTGAAAGGGAAGGAAAGACAGGTACAAAGTTCATTGCAATTTCATGCCAGAGAAGTGTGCTGTATGATTTATCGTTTCTTCCAGCTGCCATATAAGTATTTTTTTCTTCCACATCAGTGGCAACTTTCAGCCTTCATTCTACAAAGACAGAAGTAAATGTCATTTGCTTTCTTGCAGTCGGTGGGTCTCCCCATAATGACCAACATTATGTACTTACAGGTCTGAGCAAGCAGAGGCACGCTACTGAGGTTTTTATTTTCTGCTCCAGATAAAAAGGTATGTTTCAGACAGAACATACAATTCACAGGAGTGAAAAAACATAACTTTGGGGTGTTCAATGCCTCCCATGGCAGTGGCTACCATGAAAGTGCAGAATAGGCAAATATCCTGTTGGAGGAACACTGTCATAGAATCTGGGACTTTTGTTTACAGGTTTGCTCTTGTTTCATTTTACCTGTGTTCCTGTATTTTACGTTCTGGTTTCTTCATAGGCTCTATTCAAATTCCTGTATTTATAATTATTGCTATCTTCAAAAATTGAAAACTCATAAAGAAAAGGAAAATTGTTGAGGACATACTTCTATAGTTGCATTACCACCTTCATATATTTTTTTCTTTATGGTTGTTGATTTTACATGGTTTTTTTCATCACAGACTTGGCAATTTAAATTCTTTTGAATCACCCTTAATGTTCTTGATGCATTTTTTTAAAATTACTTCTTACATTTGCTGCTATTTTGTAATGATGATTTTTCTCTAAGTATTTTACATAGTCTGACTTATACTTCCTCCATTTTGTTCACCCTGGATGTAAAGTGAAAGTCTGCTTTTATTATCTCATATCCCAAGCACATAAAGACCTGGTTCCTTAATTGAATTCTAAACATCTCAGCTACTGCAAAAGTTGCTGTCTCTCCTGGCTTTATACGGAGTCTCAGGATACTTGGAGACTCTCAATAAAGCTTTTCTTCTCGAGTTAGATTATGATGTTCTTTCTGGAAAATAAAGTAAAATTGGGACTATGAGAACACCAGAATTCACAAGTCAAAGACAAAAATTTCACCAGCATTTTAACTCATAAATTTTAAGCCAGCCTGCCTAAAGGCTCAGCATTTATGAAAGAGATAGCGGCGCTGCCACGGCTTCTCTGTGTGTTATCTCCTTACCCGTAACATCGCCAGAATTATTTGTGTGCTCTGGTTCCCTCTGTTGTGCAAGGTGCGAGCACTTACGTCTAAGGAGAACTTTGTCCAGTTGACAGAGATAGTGCATATATATCTGTATCTATATCTATAGATAGGCTTTGAGTTAACAGGAATTCTGTGTTAATATTTATAGTTTCTTGGTTCTGTATGTAATCACAACCGTATTTATTACGCTGATTTTGCCATTGCTTTTCAAATATGTATATTTTTTTGCAGAATTTACCAATAGAACCTGAACAGCTCAGGGGTACCTGATCCCAGAATTAAGCATAATGTGCCACCTTATAAATCCAAAAGTTTGAATTATATGCAGCAGGTGTGATGGCAGTCCACAGAACACAACACTCTCCCAAAATAAGCTTTCTGTGTCCATTATCTTTGACTCAGCACTTTCTAGAAAAATCTTCCTCATCACTTTTCTTAATGGAGAAAGTCAGCGACATTCTGTCTATAGCCCATCTTTTTTCTTCTTTTCCTTATTCTTCCTCCTGTTGTACTTACTGCTTCACTCCTATTTTTCCAATAATGCCACAGTAAGAATGAGTCATTGGCCAAGGACAACTAGCGCCTAATGTTGCAAGAGCAAATAAGGAAAACAAAGTCAGAGAAGAAATTTTCCAATTTGTTTCCTAGCAGTGACACAAATCTTTAATAATGTTTTCATTGATTACACTCTCTTGCTCAGCGTTTACGCTAACAGAAAAATTATTACAGTCTGTAATGTGCAGGACTCAAGCACTGATGAATGATTTACTGTGTCTATCAGCTACTTAATTAGAATTAATTATTCATAGACTTCCCTGATGAAAGACCTCATTATTACAATAATCATATAATGTAGGTTGTCAGTGTTTTCTGAAATACCTTGCCTAATGGGGTTATGGAAATTGCTTGTGATTTTAGTCTAGCAAAAACAAAGATTAGAAAGAAGCCCTGAAATGCGGTGTGAGGATTCTCTCACTGCTCTACATCAAGGCAATCCAGCAGATTGCTCAGCCCGGTGCATGGCCCAGACCAACCCTTCCACAGGAGCACGGGGTGAGGACATGCCGTGGTCCAAGTAGGCTGTGAGGATGCGTTATGGTCCTAAAGAGGCAGGACCTCAGCAAACTCGATGCAGGACTGAGATCTGGTGAGGACAGGAGCAGGTGAGTGTCCGTTCTGTCTGCAGGCAGCCCTCTGCAGACTGCTGAGGTGATGGGCTGAAACCTTTCCAGAAGCTGGTGCTTCTCTAGAGAATGTCAGCTATTGCTAACTGGCATTAACTGATGCTAGCAGATGTTAACCTGTGGGAGGTGGGAGGAGGAGAGCAAGGGTAGCAGGTTCTCTTATCAATGCTTATAAATACTTAAAGGGTGGGTGCCAGGAGGATGGGGCAGGCTCTTTTCAGTGGTGCCTGGAAACAGGACAAGAGGTAACGGGCACAAACTGGAACATAGGAAGTTCCACCTAAACATGAGGAGGAACTTCTTTAAGGGTGGCAGAGCCCTGGCACAGGCTGCCCAGAGAGGTGGTGGAGTCTCCGTCTCTGGAGACATTCAAAACCTACCTGGATGCGTTCCTGTGCAGCCTGCTCTGGGTGACCCTGCTCTGGCAGGGGGGTTGGACTAGATGATCTCCAGAGGTCCCTTCCAGCCCCTTCCATTCTGTGATTCTCTGAGGGAGCTGGAGAGCCAAGGCTGTCTCGAGGACCACGAGAGTCCTCAGGTGAATGCCACGAAAGTTCCTGGCACTGCACACTTCCCTTGCAGATCCAGATCAGATGTCTTCATTAGAACACCCCTGCCTTGATCATGCCTGAACATTTTCCCTTTTTGAGGTGTTCTTTAGAGTTTCGAGTCAACTTTAAAGAGCACCCACTTATTTTAGGGTGGAGTTCTTCTATTTCAGATGAGAATAAGTGGCAGAAACATGGTAGGACAAAGTTAAGTTTGCTTGAAAAGAGTATTTTCTCTGCCATGTGCTGCCTTTGTCTTCATCACCTACACAGTAGCATGACAGCAGCCCCTGAGGAGAGGTCAGTGATTAGCTAACGAAATACAAGGCACAGAGAAAACCAAGTTGTAATAGCTACATGGCTGCATATATCATAGGAATTCCAGGGCCATTAGTTTTAATTAGGCAATTTATTAAAAAGATATTTTTCACACAACATATTCATGCTTTTACTCCCTGATTACTGAGAGGACAGTGAATTGGCAAAGGCTGTATAAACGAG
Source organism: Chroicocephalus ridibundus (assembly GCF_963924245.1). Classification (NCBI taxonomy): domain Eukaryota; kingdom Metazoa; phylum Chordata; class Aves; order Charadriiformes; family Laridae; genus Chroicocephalus; species Chroicocephalus ridibundus. Next base: position 68,802,194 of record NC_086288.1, read on the forward strand.
GTTTGAGGGCTCCCACTTTGGCAGTGTACTTAAACCCAAACTGGAGAGAAAATGGCCTGTTTACAACTAGAAATGAAACTATTGGTGTGTCATTGCTTTCTTGCTCATTGGGTAAGCGGTAGTTCCTATTTACTTTGTGACCAACAAAAAGCTTTCGGAATTTCTCTTTTGCATTTTTTAGATAGCATTTCCCAGTGGCGCTAGCTATGGAGAAAGAAGCAAACAGGGTTAGTTTGTTAGTCAGTGTTTCATCTAGACCAGAAAGAAAGAGTGAGAATGAAAGCAGCCAGGGAATGTGGCATCTTCTCACAAAAGTGAATTTCTGCCATGAAACGTAAGGTCTAACTCCGTATTTTATCTTGACGGTCTTTGGGCAGCAGTGTCTTTGGTGGGAGATTTCCTGACAAAATTGGATCTGAACTTTTAGATTTCCTAGATCTATTTTTATGCTGCCTGGAAAGGTGCCTGAGCCAGGGCAACCAGCATCTATCCATCTATTCTTGGAAATGAGGCTAAGTTCACCTAACTTAGATCTCAAAAGGAAGATCTCAACCTGCCTAAGCAGTAAATGATCTGAACTACTTTCTCTGTTGTGATTGATGATGGCTGTCAAGTCGAGCTGCTGAAGTATCTCACTTAGGCTTATTAGTAGGGGTGAGATCCATTGACTTGTTCAGGCTGGGATCCATCTGGAACAAACTTTTAGTCTTCGGCACATGCCAATAAATGTCTAGTGAGGGCAAAGCCCCGGCTGACTGCTCTGGTGATCACTAGATTGCTGGCTGTTAGCTTGGTGCTGTTGAGGTTGTGAAGGTAAGAGTTACCTCTCATATGAAAGTGCAAGCTGCAGAAATGTGGGGAAGGAGGAAGGAAAGGAGAGGGTTGGGAAAGAAGGGGAAAGGAAGTGAAATGGAGCAATCCCCTTCCCTCCTTCTGCAAAGAACGTGAGAGGCTTTGTGCAGTTGGTATTGCTCATTCTGACAAAAAGCATTTAAACAATTTTGAACTTTCTGTGAAGTTAGTATAAAATAGCAGTGCTTAGAATAGCACACCATTATTAATTCTGAAATTGTTTCAAAGTCCCCCTTTTCCTCCCACTCCACGCATTACATAGACACGGTTACTGTTATTTTTATGCTTAACTCCCAGTATATCTGAAAATGAACAATGAAGTATGCTCATATCACGGAATCAGGAAAAAAATACATACATCATTGAATTCTGCTTCAGTTACACAGGTCTGTAGCATGTATGAGGAAGCCTGTTCCTCAGCTCTGGGCTGAAACTGGTTCAACCGAAGGCAATAGTAGCCCTTTTAGCTTTTTCAGTATTTGGAAATATAGAAATCAATTTAACAAATTTCTATTGACTTGCGTGCATGAAATTATTGCACTACCATCTGCTTTTCGCAGAAGTAGATGTAAAGCTATAGATTTTTGTCCAAGCCTGTCAAATAATCGTGGTCATCTTTTAAATGCCGAAAAGTTGTTTTTACCCACGAGTTCTGGCTGTGATGTTGCTGCGTGCCCTGCCGACACAGAGCGGGTGGGAGTGAGATATCGTTGCCCTCAGAAAATACTCCAAGCTTGTAGTGCCATCCGGCGCGTTCTGGTCAGGGGAAGGTGTAATCGATGGAGTACCCACTTCGGTGTGTTTATTTACTGGGATGCATCCCCTCGTGTGGCAGACTGCGTGCATTGCACTGACACGGGAAAAGAGGCTTGGAAAGCTTCAAAAGACCTTTGCCACTCCTGTGGCAAAATTCAGCATAAGTAGATGCTATGACATATCTCTAAAGGAGGGGTCGGATGCCAGAGGAAGGGAAGAAACTGCTCGATCACTTTCCTGTTTCTTTCTGTGAGCGTGAACGGGGATGAGTTCAGCAGAATTAGGCATCGTGGGTTTTTGGTTTTCCCCAGACTTTTGGGAATGTTCATCTGGGACGGTGCTAATTACGAGTCAAAACAACTCTTAGCTTCCTCCAGGAAAAAGCATTCGCACTTATGGCAGTGACTCAAATTAATTTCACTTACCATATGAGTCAAATATGAATCATGATGGATAGAAACATAATTCCTGATCGTCTTGTGATTATTTGTTCTCTCTGAAAGCCCTGTGTATATATTTGGCTATATTTTTTTTTGGTGTTTGAATATATTTTAACCTGACGTTACATTTTCTAACCAAAAATATTTTTCCTTACTGTATTTGGTAATATTTTCAACATCTTTGTTCTACAACTCTTCACAGCTCACCATTTATTCTGCCATAAAAGCATACTAGGTCTGTTGTGAGGGATCAAGGCACAGTTTAGGCCTAAGCTAGCATGGGACTGGGCATTGTAATCATATGGTTACAAAATATTTCAGTCACCACTTTGAATACAAGTGTATTTACTTGCTCTGGATTTTGTAATGTGCATTCCTTCTTAGGGAGCGGGGAAAACAACACAGTCATATCTGTGTTAGGAAAAAAAAGGTGTGTCAAAACTAACATGACCGACAGGCCTGGGGAGAGGATAAGAGAAGTATAAACATGATGTTTTGCGCTGGTGTTTTACAAAATTAATGTGGTTGTGGCTAAGGAGAGATTTGTCTTGGTATTCATAATGCATGGCAATGGCACTCTTATTTAACTCTCACTAAATAATGTTCTGTGGGATAAATTTCACTTTTTCCCCATGCAAATTTCAGAATTCAGTTTGCCGTTACTATTAAGGAATCCAGGTTTTATTGGATTTATTTTACTGACAAATATCTGATTTTAAAATGTGCCCGACTAATTAAATTCAGGTTTAACGAAAACACAATATTTGCAAATTTTTTTTACTGTTCCAGGACTGGATGATCACACTGCTGTTTTTCCACAGTGTGACAGTGTAATGGTGGCAGTCACAGACCGGGAATGGGGGGACTGTGTATTTTCATGAAATCATAGGTCCATCTTCACTGACTGGGGCCACGCGATCGTTTCTTGTAACATCCTCTATGTATCACAGGCCATTATTTTTCGTCCATCTACTCCTGGACTGAGCCCCGTCCCTTGGGCGTTCCTGAAAGTTATCCAACTTGATTTTAGGACATTAAACATGCATTTGGCTTCAGTTTCTCATATTCCATTGTGTCTGAATGGAATTGGACAGAAACTCGGCAGAGTATTGTCGTGTCTAAATAACATGATGCTGTGCCTGCTTAGGGATCCCCGGGCTAGTTTTGAGCAAGCTGGCACGTGTTCGCAATGGTAGGGCAGCCTTATGCAGAGGTAATACCACAAATTCTGGAAGCCATTGAGGAGGAGATACAACCCTTGTCTCTCAGCTGGGCTTGTTTGCACTGCACTGCTACGTCTGCACGACTTTCCGCCACTAGCTTGTCAAACACTGGCCAATATCATCGCAACAGTTTTCTGCTCTAGAGCATTTTCTCCAGTCTGGAATCATTTCTTTCACCTTGCAAGCATACACCCAAAAATTATTACCATACTCTAACACTGGGTTTATCAGTACCAAATCCACTAGCCTATATTCATTTTCCAACAATCGAGATGAATTTCTGAATCTAGTATTACTCAGAGATATTTTCCAGATTTACTGCTTTCCTGATTCATTTTTCTTGGCTGTTTAGTTTGTATGCATTGTTTCTAGATGTAAAAACCTACATTTCACCGAGTCAAACGGTGATTTTGAGGTTTGGCTTTTTTCTCCTCCCCTCTGATTTGTTCATCTTTTTAACATGCACTTTATTTATACTGTGTGATCCTGAGTTGTAGTCATATTTTTTCATTTTGCAGTACATCAAATACCTTACAGAGCTGTCTGGGTTGCATCTGCTTAGTTATTTTAAATCAACAAAACTTATGCTCTTAAAAATGCAATTAGATTTGTTTGACAAAACTAATCTATTTCCTATAAAACCATGTTGACTGACATCAGGTAGATTCCTGCAATTCTTAATCAATTAAATCGTGTACCAGCTTCTCCTTGATTTTATCCAGGATTCATGTCATGCAAAATTATACTCTTTTTGAATCCTTTTCTTTTTCTGTTTTGCAAACACTTCTTACCAAGAAACCCATAATAGACAGTGCATTTGTATACAGCAGCTGGGCAGTTGAGAATGCATTAATTACTATATTACAGCAGTGGCACTTATTATTTATTATGCCATCATCAGAGAACACAATTAAGTTATTGTAGAGTTGCTATGGTTTCCGAAGGAGGTGCAGTGCAGACTAATTACCTCAAGATGCCAGATGGTGCTGAATAATTCCTGAGCAAATGCCCCATCACCTCTGCCTCTCCTACGTTTGTATAGTAAACAAAACATTGATAAAATGGAGGCTGAGGACGTAGTGATTTCCCTTTATAGGTCTCCACAGGTTTCTGTTTGCCCTGCGCATATTTACATTCTTCAGACTTTATTGTTTAATTTTCTCCCATCTGTGCAAAGATCCTAATGAATGAGCTGCAAACAAGCGTGTAAGTAAACTCTGCTGCTGGACATCTTGACTGCAAATGCTTCATCTGCACTATACCGGCCATTTTTGTATCGTCTGTCATGGCTGTCCTGAGGAACTGTAGGACAGAAAGATGCCTGATCCTGTCCACAGGGCAAGTAAGCTATAAGAGACATTTTAAGCACGGTCTACACCCAAGATTTCCCTTTAGCCTAAAAACTCCCCACTTTGCGGATCATAGAAGAATAGAATTGTCTAGGTTGGAATGGAACTTTAAGATCATCGAGTCCACCCATTAACCTAACACTGCCAAAACCACCACTAAACCATGTCCCTCAGCACCACGTCTACCTGTCTTTTAAATCCCTCCTCCTCTCCCATCCCACCTCCAGGGATGGCAATTCCACCACTTCCCTGGGCAGTCTGTTCCAATGTCTGACAACCCTCTCAATGAAGAAATTTTTCCTAATATCCAACCTAAACCTCCCCTGGCACAACTTGAGTCCATTTGCTCTTGTCCTATCACCTTTTGCTTGGGAGAAGAGACCGAGCCCCACCTCAGGTAGTTGTAGAGAGTGCGGGACATCCTACAGTGCAGCGATGTAGATGAACATATATTTGGACTTTAAGCCTGACCTATAGGATGCTCCACATAGCAGTATACATGCAATCATTGGGATTTAAAAAAATTGCAAAGCTTAAAGACAGTGAAGTTTGAGGCCACTCACACTTAGAGACAAGGCTTTCTTGTAGATCTGTGCAGGATCACGCAGCTGCTTTCTCTTTCCTCTCTTTCGGTGGTCAATAGGTTATTTGGGTGTCTGCAAAATCTTCCATTATACAGCCTGAGAAGAAAATAAATAGATGAACTACAGGTCTAGACATGTAGCAAGTACCAAACTGTAACTTTATCATCAGGGGATACAACAAAATATGAGGCCACAAAGAAAAGTCTTTGGGATAGTGAGTCAAAGAGACTCATCCTGTAGTCCAAAAATTGGGGCTGGCCTGAGCATCAGTCCACAACCAGGTAACCTGCAGTATCAGGTCAATACAAGTAGGTCAAGGCTTTGGGCAAGGGCTTTTGTGCACTACTGCTGCTACCAGTATCATAGGATTGCCAACACTCTGCCCTCAGAAACAGCCTTTTAACTTAGTGCATCACCCATCCAGAGTTTAAATTCAGATTTGCAGTGTGGTTGGTCTTGGAAAACAGCCATGAAAAAACAGAACAGCAAATGTTTCCCCTCCAAACTCAGACCTTGCCTATGTAGAGCTTGCTTAGGCTTTTCCAGGTATTTGGGGTTATCTAACTGGTATCTCACTTCTACAGAACTTCATGGAACTTGCTTGTCTCTGAGGTGATCCAGGCTGGTGGGGCTCCAGGTTTTTTTAGCTTCTCTGTGGTGTTTGGGTAATTCCTGTTCTGGGGACTCTCATGAGCACAGCTAACAGAGGCAGCCACAGATGCAGCATGCTTGCGTGTCACTCTCTGGGTTCTGCTTTGGGAGCTTCTGGACCTTTTGGGGACAAGGTCCAGGATCACTGGCGAATGCTTGGGAAACTTCTGAGAAACTTAAGGGTGCCTGCTATTGCTGAGTAGGGACGAGGTAAGGGGAGATATAGGGCTGTGATCTCAAGGAAGCTCTAGTAGCTTCTAACAAGCATGGTCAGCTGCCCTTTACCCAGAGGGACTGAGCCTTTGTTGCAGCTGCCACCAGTTAGGGAGGATCAAGCACCCTTTTAGTTGGTGCTTGGGACAGGACTATATAAGAACTAGGTGCTTTATTGTGGTGATGATGATGTATAGTAGAGCAGTTCCCCAGGAGCTGTTTGTGTGGTTGTCCCTGCTAGGGCAGAGGATTTGACACAGGCTGAGCTTCAGATGATAGATGCAGTCCTACAACTCCCAGGCTGCAGGAGTACATGGGTTCTCTCTCTGATACCAGGAGAGATGGCTTTCTGTCCTCCTGGAGCTGTGCTGCCTCGGAGGAGCTGTGCCGCCTCGGAGGAGCTGTGCCACCAAGTGGAAGAGTTATAGGAGGAGAGACGACTGTGCCGCATTGGAGAAGATAGGAGCTTCTCTGAGATGCAGGAGCTTGAATAGCCCTGGACCTCAACTGCAGTAGAGAAGCAGGCAGTGTCCACACCTAGTGATGAGAAGGGGAAGGATGGAAGCTGGTGACCTCTAGCACCAAGAGGAAGGATTCTGTTCTGTCTAAGGGCTTACAAGTACAAAATAGGTCCGCTACCCACAAAAGTGAAGAGAAGCCAGATGTGCCTTCAAGCAAAGGATCCGGTCCACCTCCGGTCCACAAGGAATAGTTTGGTCAGAGGAAATGAGGTGCAAGAATGGCAAAATGGTGGCTCTGAAAATAAAGTAAATTGGGCATAAGGTATAAAATCAGGTAAGAAACACAGAAGGGAGTGGATCTCCTGATGCTAGGAGCATAGATGTCTACAAACACTAATGAAGCAGACCTGTGGACTGGGATGCTGGGTTGTCTTCTGGGGTGCTGGAGGGAGCTCTCTTAGGTGACCCGCTGAACTCTCCATCAGTTCTATGTCTGAAAGACTTAGTGTGGTGTACGGTAGAGACCGATGGACTTGCAGCCAAGTACTAAGTGGTGGGGGGAGGAAAGGGTGATAGAGTTGTAATTCAATAGTGGTTGTGTGTGTTTCATAATACTTGAGTGATAATAGCTTCATAATTGTATGCAATAATTATGCAAAATGATATAACTAAATCAGCAGTAGTGATATGCTTATTATTTAATTATATTATTAGGCAATTACTTTCTTACTAGTGTATTGCTTAATCAGTAAATGCTTAAGCCTTGTAGTCTCCTACATCAGTCATGTTTCAAGCCTGCAGGTATGAGGGTGTGAGTCAGACCCATGAAGTAGCCATGTCCAAAGGAGAATATACTTAAAGCGTCACAGATGTAAATATCAACTCTTATTTTGCAGTATTGGACCTTAGGTACAAAAACGTCTGTCTGCCTTGTCAGAGTCTTTAAGTACTTAAACAAGAAATTAGTTTAATCAAAGGGAATTACAGTCACTGCCTCAGTTCAAGTTCCATTTGAAAAGATCTTTTAATTTCTGACTGCTGCATAAATTTTGGTTCGTTCTTGATTCCAGCAAAGGAAATAATAATTGAAATGCCCAAATCAAGTGAAATACTACACTTCTTCCCTTAAAGTACTAGCTTCTTAGAAACACTGAAGACAGATTGCTTTTTCAGGTCAACAAGCCAGAAAAGAAAGCTCTGTTAAAGCATCAGCCAGTTCGCTTTAGGAATATGTATGTTTCCCAAGACAACACGTCCAGCTGCACGGTTAGTTTGAGGATAATACATATAATTCTGCTATAATAAAATTATTTCATTACAGGAGCCAGAGAGGTCTGAAATCACTTCTTGCATTGCACCATCTATTGATCATGAAACAGCAGATTGCGTACTTTCATAACTTGTTGGGAAATGACTTGGCTGTAATCTATCCTGTTCCAGTCAGAGGAACTGTGTATTTCTTGTATATAGCTAATAAGCCAGGGCTTTACTCAACACAAATACTTGTACTGCTGAAAGTTTACAAGCCAGATATTCTAAATAATAATTCTATATTACTGTAGAAAGTAGAGTAGGTATTCAACTCCTCCAAGAAGGGGGTCAGAGAGAGAAGGCAGGCAGAGCGGCGAGGCTGAGGGGTGGGGGACGCAGACCAAGCAGGGGATCAGAGGATGGAGAAAATCAAAGCCAGGACTGCGGAAGCTTTGCTAGGTATGCAGACGTTTCTGCGATGACTACTTAATTTGCCGTGGGCTTTGAATTTGATTAAAAGGCTTTCAGAAAATTGTTCATAACAAAATATTTGCTCCTAATGAAATCATTACATATGAAACTAAAGGAAATTATTATACAAATTAATAACTTTCTCACTCCGCTTTATTTTCTAGTTAACGGTGCCTGAAAGTTAGAGGAAAGTGTTTCAAGTGGGGAGAAGTTTGGACAGAGGAAGGGAGGTGCAAATTTGACACTGTACAGGAGCACTAATATACATGCAAATAGTTTGTCAAATCAAACAACAAATGCTGAAGAAGTTGTGGTATACAGATGAAATACATCAATACACTTTTTTTTTTTTTTTTGGAAAAGAAAAAAAGGATCACCAGCATTTTTAATTTACTCTGAGGTAAAGTGAGGCTCTCCTGGCTCCAGCTGATGACACCAAATTCAATTACGGTACACAAAGGAAACTTGCCAGCTTTTGAAATCAGTCATCTGGCGTCTGCTGGGCAGCGCAGCCTGTGAAATAAGGGTTACAACCATGCACTGACATGGAGGAAACGATTCTCCTTTTCTTCCAAAAAGAAACACAACAAGACACATTCGGGCATTTCACTGCAGTGAGCGTGCATGTGTGTACATCTGCTTTGGCTGTAGTCATGGACAACCGAAACTTGGACGAATTTAAACTTCATGTTTGTTTCAGTGAAGTATTTATCATTATAAAGCAGTAATTTTACAGTACATATGTATTTTCAGTAATACAGCTGTGGTATTCTTGTAAGCTATGTCATCACACTATATGCCTACTTTCATACCACAATGAACATTTTTTCAGACCTATGAACCGTATTATGTGATAAGTAATGACCTAAGAAACTGAAATATATGTAATCAAAGGTGTACAAATGTCTGATTTTTTTCAGCCACAGTGTTTGCTTAAAGTATTCTCTGTATAATTGTGGGCATCACTTACATGAAAATTTACACCCTTGTGTCTCATAAAAATAATCAATCTGTATTCCATGGACAAATAACAGTAATACAGAGCTTGTAAAAAAACATGGAAAGGCATTCTGTGATGATGTCTTCATTTTTTGCTCCAAATTCAACAAATTAATGGTTTTTAAAAAGCAGTATTTTAATGTTAACTATAAGCAAATACAGTGTTAAAGATGTAGGTGAGTTTCCAAAGCTAAACCCCCCTGCCTTTAGTGTTCCTGACATGAACTTTATCCTGTTTGCTCACGCGAATAACTCCCTTCCCTGCTGCGCTCTGAGTTGCCCTCCTGTGTCAAGCCGCCCCAGGCAGAGAGCAGAAAAAGCCCCCACTTTACCACTTGACCCTCTCTCAGCTCACTGTGGCTTTAACCTTGTGGCTTATTGTGTGCTTCTGATATTTTTAAAGGAAAGAGCGACTGAAACATCAAAAATAAAATTTGACAGGTGGCGTAGAGTTCAATTTTTTCATCAAGAAAGCCTGGGACAGCCATTTGAGTCCTAACAGTGGGCCAGCTCAGGTCCATGCCACGTGTTACCACACTTGATGTGTAGTCTTTGCGCTGCTCAGAAACTCCAGCTCCTATTGTGAGACTTAGGTCTGCCCAGTCGGAGTGAAGTACCTAAATATTACTAAGGGCCTGGGTAATCGCATAACATACGTGGTTACTTCAAAGCTCTGAGTGCTTCTGCCATTAGCTACTGGCACCAACCTCCACAGGTCCAATCTGTCCCTGTAGTAGGCAACATGGGCATCCCTCTGAGAGAGGTCCATAGTGATCTGGTCTGGAATGGAATATCAAAATGCTCTCACTAAACTGCCAGGTAGGACAATTAAGGCCATGTGAACTTTAGATGGTGCTGTATCCAGCATCTGTAAAGAAATTCACACCTGAGGTCACTCTAAATCGCAAGTCCTCCCATGGCAAGGGGTGACGGCTTAGGGGACTAGAACACCTCTCTTATGAAGAAAGGCTGAGGGATTTGGGTCTCTTCAGTCTGGAAAAAAGACAGCTGAGGGGGGACCTTATCAACGCTTATAAATACTTAAAGAGTGGGTGTCAGGAGGATGTGGCCAGGCTCTTTTCAGTGGTGCCCAGGGACAGGACAGGAGGTAATGGGCACAAACTTGAGCATAGGAAGTTCCACCTAAACATGAGGAGGAACTTCTTTACTTTGAGGGTGGCAGAGCCCTGGCACAGGCTGCCCAGAGAGGTGGTGGAGTCTCCTTCTCTGGAGACATTCAAAACCCGCCTGGACATGTTCCTGTGCAACCTGCTCTAGGTGACCCTGCTCTGGCAGGGGGGTTGGACTAGGTGATCTCCAGAGGTCCCTTCCAACCCTGACCATTCTGTGATACTGTGAATTGCTTGCCAGCTGTTCCCAGGTTAAGCAACGTGGCTGACTGATGAACATTTTTGCACCTCATTGTGAAGATATTCCACAAAACAATTAGGTTCCTACACACTGCAGTAATAGGGACCTGGTAACAACTGCCAGTAGAAATCCGTGTAAGCAGGTGGTTGATGGATTAGCAGATGCCAGGTTTGGGGGTCTCTTCTCAGTGAAGGGAATAACTTTTGATGTGTGGCTTAGTGACTGCATCTTCTACTAGCCAATAGCTTACACAATAGACTGTACTGAGGATGCTCAAGGGAGATGCAAGGTGCTGTGTGCACCCTGTTGCACCTCACCCTAAGAGACTGGATTTGGTAATCCTTGCAGTTTTGCTGTGAGTGTCACAATAACTGGTGATCTTTAGCAAAAATAGTGAAAAATGTGGAGATCTTCAGAACCTGACTGGACATGGTCCTGGGCAAATGCAGAACTGGTGAAATAAAAGGATTGCATGAAAATCACAGAATCACAGAATGGTTCAGGTTGGAAGGGACCTTAAAGATCACCTAGTTCCAACCCCCTGCCATGGGCAGGGACACCTCCCACTAGACCAGGCTGCTCAAAGCCCCATCCAGCCTGGCCTTGAACATCTCCAGGGATGGGGCATCCACAGCTTCCCTGGGCAAAAATATCTCAGCTTCCATGAAGAATGAGATTACTTTCCCTGCAGTTGGAGGGAAAGGTTTGAAAATATCAAAGGGGTGCAATAACAGGATTGACATCAAAGAGAAAAGAAACATACAGATTTTAAAATCATAGAATATTAACCCTTTCTGAAGATTTTAAGTGGCCTGACTCATGATTTCGGAAATATCATTGGTGACTAAGAGTCATTTGGGTCACTCGTTGGGACATCCTTAAATAATGTGATATCTGTGCTAGAGCTAAACCACCAAAACACTTATTTGCAAGGAATCTTCACCCGCCCAGTTGATTTAGCTTTCATCTGGGTTTTTGTTGCAGAAAGTAAAGAAAGCCTGCTGCAGGAAGGTGGGAATCTGTGCCAGGAAATGTAAGATGCAGAAAAATTTGTGAGGGAAGTCTCACAAATTATTTGCCCTGGAACAGAAGTGTCAGTAGAATGGCAGCAGAGAGATTTTGAGTCCAATAAATGCAAGTCTTTGGAGACCACAATAAACCGGGATTCTAGTGACAGTGCATGGCTATGAA